>NW_027478456.1:1244258-1473671 GCF_051014685.1 Ptiloglossa arizonensis | reverse complement strand
TGGAAGGGCCTTGGGGAAAAGTACACACACCATTTTAATCTGGCGGGTTTCTACTTTCAGATGCAATAGGAATTTCTCGAGTTCGTCATTCCGTTCGCGAGATATGGGAGTTTGAAGTTAAGGAATGGTTGAGAAACCATCAAAATTTTCCTTGTGTCTGATACTCGAAACCAATAACTGGAATGGCCTAGGAGAAAAGTACACACACTATTGTATTCGGGCGTGTTTCTACTTTCAGATGCAAAAGGAATTTCTCGAGTTCGTCAATCCGTTCGCGAGATATGGGAGTTTGAAGTTAAGGAATGCTTGAGAAACCATCAAAATTTTCGCAATTCTGATACTCGAAACCAATAACTACTATGGCCTAGGGCAAAAATGCATATACCGTTGTAACCGGGAGAGTTTCTGCTTTCAGATGCAATAGGAAATTCTCGAGTTCGTCAATCCGTTCGCGAGATATGTAAGTGTGAAGTTAAGGAATGGTTGAGAAACCATCAAAATTTTCGCAAGTCTGATTCTCGAAACCAATAACTACAAAGGCCTAGCGGAAAAATACACATACCGTTGTAATCGGGCGAGTTTCTACTTTCACATGCAACAGGAAATTCTCGAGTTCGTCAATCCGTTCGCGAGATATGGAAGTTTGAAGTTGAGGAATGATTGAGAAACCATCAAAATTTTCGCAAGTCTGATACTCGAAACCAATAACTGGAGTGGCATTGGGGAAAAGTACACACACCATTGTAATCTGGCGGGTTTCTACTTTCAGATGCAATAGGAATTTCTCGAGTTCGTCAATCCGTTCGCGAGACATGTAAGTGTGAAGTTAAGGAATGGTTGAGAAACCATCAAAATTTTCGCTGGTCGAATACTCGAAACCAATAACTGGAATGGCCTAGGGGAAAAGTACACACACCATTGTAATCTGACGGGTTTCTACTTTCAGATGCAATAGGAATTTCTCGGGTTCGTCATTCCGTTCGCGAGATATGGGAGTTTGAAGTTAAGGAATGCTTGAGAAACCATCAAAGTTTTCGCAAGTCTGATACTCGAAACCAATAACTACTATGTCCTAGGGCAAAAATGCATATACCGTTGCAACCGGGCGAGTTTCTGCTTTCAGATGCAATAGGAATTTCTCGAGTTCGTCAATCCGTACGCGAGATATGGGAGTTTGAAGTTAAGGTATGGTTGAGAAACCATGAAAATTTTCGCTGGTCGAATGCTCGAAACCAATAACTGGAATGGCCTAGGGGAAAAGTACAAACACCATTGTAATCGGGCGGGTTTCTGCTTTCAGATGCAATAGGAATTTCTCGAGTTCGTCAATCCGTTCGCGAGACATGTAAGTGTGAAGTTAAGGAATGGTTGAGAAACCATCAAAATTTTCGCTGGTCGAATACTCGAAACCAATAACTGGAATGGCCTAGGGGAAAAGTACACATACCATTGTAATCGGGCGAGTTTCTACTTCCAGATGCAACAGGAATTTCTCGAGTTCGTCTATCCGTTCGCGAGATATGGAGTTTCAAGTTAAGGAATGCTTGAGAAACCATCAAAATTTTCGCAAGTCTGATACTCGAATCCAATAACTATTATGGCCTAGGGCAAAAATACACATACCGTTGAAATCGGGCGAGTTTCTGCTTTCAGATGCAATAGGAAATTCTCGAGTTCGTCAATCCGTTCGCGAGATATGGAAGTTTGAAGTTAAGGAATGATTGAGAAAACATCAAAATTTTCGCAAGTCTGATACTCGAAACCAATAACTACAAAGGCCTAGCGGAAAAATACACATACCGTTGTAATCGGGCGAGCTTCTACTTTCACATGCAACAGGAAATTCTCGAGTTCGTCAGTCCGTTCGCGAGATATGGAAGGTTGAAGTTAAGGAATGATTGAGAAACCATCGAAATTTTCGCAAGTCTGATTCTCGAAACCAATAACTACAAAGGCCTAGCGGAAAAATACACATACCGTTGTAATCGGGCGAGTTTCTACTTTCACATGCAACAGGAAATTCTCGAGTTCGTCAATCCGTTCGCGAGATATGGAAGTTTGAAGTTAAGGAATGATTGAGAAACCATCGAAATTTTCGCAAGTCTGATTCTCGAAACCAATAACTACAAAGGCCTAGCGGAAAAATACACATACCGTTGTAATCGGGCGAGTGTCTACTTTCACATGCAACGGGAATTTCTCGAGTTCGTCTATCCGTTCGCGAGATATGGGAGTTTGAAATTAAGGAATGCTTGAGAAACCATCAAAATTTTCGCAAGTCTGATACTCGAATCCAATAACTATTATGGCCTAGGGCAAAAATACACATACCGTTGTAATCGGGCGAGTTTCTGCTTTCAGATGCAATAGGAAATTATCGAGTACGTCAATCCGTTCGCGAGATATGGAAGTTTGAAGTTAAGGAATGATTGAGAAAACATCAAAATTTTCGCAAGTCTGATACTCGAAACCAATAACTGGAAGGGCCTAGAAGAAAAGTACACACACCATTGTAATCTGGCGGGTTTCTGCTTTCAGATGCAAAAGGAATTTCTCGAGTTCGTCAATGCGTTCGCGAGATATGGGAGTTTGAAGTTAAGGAATGGCTGAGAAATCATCAAAATTTTCGCAAGTCTGATACTCGAAACCAATAACTACAAAGGCCTAGCGGAAAAATACACATACCGTTGTAATCGGGCGAGCTTCTACTTTCACATGCAACGGGAATTTCTCGAGTTCGTCTATCCGTTCGCGAGATATGGGAGTTTGAAGTTAAGGAATGCTTGAGAAACCATCAAAATTTTCGCAAGTCTGATACTCGAATCCAATAACTATTATGGCCTAGGGCAAAAATACACATACCGTTGTAATCGGGCGAGTTTCTGCTTTTAGATGCAATAGGAAATTCTCGAGTTCGTCAATCCGTTCGCGAGATATGTAAGTTTGAAGTTAAGGAATGATTGAGAAACCATCAAAATTTTCGCAAGTCTGATACTCGAATCCAATAACTACTATGGCCTAGGGCAAAAATACACATACCGTTGTAATCGGGCGGGTTTCTACTTTCACATGCAACAGGAAATTCTCGAGTTCGTCAATCCGTTCGCGAGATATGGAAGTTTGAAGTTAAGGAATGATTGAGAAACCATCAAAATTATCGCAAGTCTGATACTCGAAACCAATAACTGGAAGGGCCTTGGGGAAAAGTGCACACACCATTTTAATCTGGCGGGTTTCTACTTTCAGATGCAATAGGAATTTCTCGAGTTCGTCATTCCGTTCGCGAGATATGGGAGTTTGAAGTTAAGGAATGGTTGAGAAACCATCAAAATTTTCCTTGTGTCTGATACTCGAAACCAATAACTGGAATGGCCTAGGAGAAAAGTACACACACTATTGTATTCGGGCGTGTTTCTACTTTCAGATGCAACAGGAATTAATGGAGCTCGTCAATCCGTTCGCGAGATATGGGTGTTTCAAGTTAAGGAATGGTTGAGAAACCATCACAATTTTCGCAAGTCTGATACACTAAACCAACAACTACAAAGGCCTAGGTGAAAAATACACATACCGTTGTAATCGGGAGAGTTTCTACTTTCACATGCAACAGGAATTTCTCGAGTTCGTCAGTCCGTTCACGAGATATGGAAGTGTGAAATTAAGGAAAGGTTGAGAAACCATCAAAATTTTCGTAAGTCTGATAATCGAAACCAATAACTACAAAGGCCTAGGGGAAAAGTACACACACCATTGTAATCGGGCGTGTTTCTACTTTCAGATGCAACAGGAATTTCTCGAGTTCGTCAACACGTTCGCGAGATATGGAAGTGTGAAGTTAAGGAATGGTTGGGAATCCATCAAAATTTTCGCTGGTCTGATACTCGAAACCAATAACTGGAATGGCCTAGGGGAAAAGTACATACACCATTGTAATCGGGCGAGATTCTACTTTCAGATGCAACAGGAATTAATGGAGTTCGTCAATCAGTTCGCGAGATATGGGAGTTTGAAGTTAAGGAATGGTTGAGAAACCATCAAAATTTTCGCAAGTCTGATACTCGAAACCAATAACTACAATGGCCTAGGGGAAAAATACACATACCGTTGTAATCGAGCGAGTTTCTGCTTTCAGATGCAACAGGAATTTCACGAGTTCGTCAACCCGTTCGCGAGATATGGAAGTGTGAAGTTAAGGAATGGTTGAGAAACCATCAAAATTTTCGCAAGTCTGATACTCGAAACCAATAACTACAAAGGCCAAGGTGAAAAACGCACATATCTTTGTAATCGGGCGATTTTCTGCTTCCAGGTGCAACAGGAATTTCTCGAGTTCGTCAATCCGTTCGCGAGATATGGGAGTTTGAAGTTAAGGAATGGTTGACAAACTATCAAAATTTTCGCAAGTCTGATACTCGAAACCAATAACTACATAGGCCTAGGTGAAAAACACACATATCTTTGTAATCGGGCGAGTTTCTATTTTCAGATGCAACAGGAATTTCTCGAGTTCGTCAACCCGTTCGCGAGATATGGAAGTGTGAAGTTAAGGAATGGTTGAGAAACCATCAAAATTTTCGCAAGTCTGATACTCGAATCCAATAACTATTATGGCCTAGGGCAAAAATACACATACCGTTGTAATCGGGCGAGTTTCTGCTTTTAGATGCAATAGGAAATTCTCGAGTTCGTCAATCTTTTCGCGAGATATGTAAGTTTGAAGTTAAGGAATGATTGAGAAACCATCAAAATTTTCGCAAGTCTGATACTCGAATCCAATAACTACTATGGCCTAGGGCAAAAATACACATACCGTTGTAATCGGGCGGGTTTCTACTTTCACATGCAACAGGAAATTCTCGAGTTCGTCAATCCGTTCGCGAGATATGGAAGTTTGAAGTTAAGGAATGATTGAGAAACCATCAAAATTATCGCAAGTCTGATACTCGAAACCAATAACTGGAAGGGCCTTGGGGAAAAGTACACACACCATTTTAATCTGGCGGGTTTCTACTTTCAGATGCAATAGGAATTTCTCGAGTTCGTCATTCCGTTCGCGAGATATGGGAGTTTGAAGTTAAGGAATGGTTGAGAAACCATCAAAATTTTCCTTGTGTCTGATACTCGAAACCAATAACTGGAATGGCCTAGGAGAAAAGTACACACACTATTGTATTCGGGCGTGTTTCTACTTTCAGATGCAAAAGGAATTTCTCGAGTTCGTCAATCCGTTCGCGAGATATGGGAGTTTGAAGTTAAGGAATGCTTGAGAAACCATCAAAATTTTCGCAATTCTGATACTCGAAACCAATAACTACTATGGCCTAGGGCAAAAATGCATATACCGTTGTAACCGGGAGAGTTTCTGCTTTCAGATGCAATAGGAAATTCTCGAGTTCGTCAATCCGTTCGCGAGATATGTAAGTGTGAAGTTAAGGAATGGTTGAGAAACCATAAAAATTTTCGCAAGTCTGATTCTCGAAACCAATAACTACAAAGGCCTAGCGGAAAAATACACATACCGTTGTAATCGGGCGAGTTTCTACTTTCACATGCAACAGGAAATTCTCGAGTTCGTCAATCCGTTCGCGAGACATGTAAGTGTGAAGTTAAGGAATGGTTGAGAAACCATCAAAATTTTCGCTGGTCGAATACTCGAAACCAATAACTGGAATGGCCTAGGGGAAAAGTACACATACCATTGTAATCGGGCGAGTTTCTACTTCCAGATGCAACAGGAATTTCTCGAGTTCGTCAATCCGTTCGCGAGACATGTAAGTGTGAAGTTAAGGAATGGTTGAGAAACCATCAAAATTTTCGCTGGTCGAATACTCGAAACCAATAACTGGAATGGCCTAGGGGAAAAGTACACACACCATTGTAATCTGACGGGTTTCTACTTTCAGATGCAATAGGAATTTCTCGGGTTCGTCATTCCGTTCGCGAGATATGGGAGTTTGAAGTTAAGGAATGCTTGAGAAACCATCAAAGTTTTCGCAAGTCTGATACTCGAAACCAATAACTACTATGTCCTAGGGCAAAAATGCATATACCGTTGCAACCGGGCGAGTTTCTGCTTTCAGATGCAATAGGAATTTCTCGAGTTCGTCAATCCGTTCGCGAGATATGGGAGTTTGAAGTTAAGGTATGGTTGAGAAACCATGAAAATTTTCGCTGGTCGAATGCTCGAAACCAATAACTGGAATGGCCTAGGGGAAAAGTACAAACACCATTGTAATCGGGCGGGTTTCTGCTTTCAGATGCAATAGGAATTTCTCGAGTTCGTCAATCCGTTCGCGAGACATGTAAGTGTGAAGTTAAGGAATGGTTGAGAAACCATCAAAATTTTCGCTGGTCGAATACTCGAAACCAATAACTGGAATGGCCTAGGGGAAAAGTACACATACCATTGTAATCGGGCGAGTTTCTACTTCCAGATGCAACAGGAATTTCTCGAGTTCGTCTATCCGTTCGCGAGATATGGGAGTTTCAAGTTAAGGAATGCTTGAGAAACCATCAAAATTTTCGCAAGTCTGATACTCGAATCCAATAACTATTATGGCCTAGGGCAAAAATACACATACCGTTGAAATCGGGCGAGTTTCTGCTTTCAGATGCAATAGGAAATTATCGAGTACGTCAATCCGTTCGCGAGATATGGAAGTTTGAAGTTAAGGAATGATTGAGAAAACATCAAAATTTTCGCAAGTCTGATACTCGAAACCAATAACTGGAAGGGCCTAGAAGAAAAGTACACACACCATTGTAATCTGGCGGGTTTCTGCTTTCAGATGCAAAAGGAATTTCTCGAGTTCGTCAATGCGTTCGCGAGATATGGGAGTTTGAAGTTAAGGAATGGCTGAGAAATCATCAAAATTATCGCAAGTCTGATACTCGAAACCAATAACTACAAAGGCCTAGCGGAAAAATACACATACCGTTGTAATCGGGCGAGCTTCTACTTTCACATGCAACGGGAATTTCTCGAGTTCGTCTATCCGTTCGCGAGATATGGGAGTTTGAAGTTAAGGAATGCTTGAGAAACCATCAAAATTTTCGCAAGTCTGATACTCGAATCCAATAACTATTATGGCCTAGGGCAAAAATACACATACCGTTGTAATCGGGCGAGTTTCTGCTTTTAGATGCAATAGGAAATTCTCGAGTTCGTCAATCCGTTCGCGAGATATGTAAGTTTGAAGTTAAGGAATGATTGAGAAACCATCAAAATTTTCGCAAGTCTGATACTCGAATCCAATAACTACTATGGCCTAGGGCAAAAATACACATACCGTTGTAATCGGGCGGGTTTCTACTTTCACATGCAACAGGAAATTCTCGAGTTCGTCAATCCGTTCGCGAGATATGGAAGTTTGAAGTTAAGGAATGATTGAGAAACCATCAAAATTATCGCAAGTCTGATACTCGAAACCAATAACTGGAAGGGCCTTGGGGAAAAGTACACACACCATTTTAATCTGGCGGGTTTCTACTTTCAGATGCAATAGGAATTTCTCGAGTTCGTCATTCCGTTCGCGAGATATGGGAGTTTGAAGTTAAGGAATGGTTGAGAAACCATCAAAATTTTCCTTGTGTCTGATACTCGAAACCAATAACTGGAATGGCCTAGGAGAAAAGTACACACACTATTGTATTCGGGCGTGTTTCTACTTTCAGATGCAAAAGGAATTTCTCGAGTTCGTCAATCCGTTCGCGAGATATGGGAGTTTGAAGTTAAGGAATGCTTGAGAAACCATCAAAATTTTCGCAATTCTGATACTCGAAACCAATAACTACTATGGCCTAGGGCAAAAATGCATATACCGTTGTAACCGGGAGAGTTTCTGCTTTCAGATGCAATAGGAAATTCTCGAGTTCGTCAATCCGTTCGCGAGATATGTAAGTGTGAAGTTAAGGAATGGTTGAGAAACCATCAAAATTTTCGCAAGTCTGATTCTCGAAACCAATAACTACAAAGGCCTAGCGGAAAAATACACATACCGTTGTAATCGGGCGAGTTTCTACTTTCACATGCAACAGGAAATTCTCGAGTTCGTCAATCCGTTCGCGAGATATGGAAGTTTGAAGTTGAGGAATGATTGAGAAACCATCAAAATTTTCGCAAGTCTGATACTCGAAACCAATAACTGGAGTGGCATTGGGGAAAAGTACACACACCATTGTAATCTGGCGGGTTTCTACTTTCAGATGCAATAGGAATTTCTCGAGTTCGTCAATCCGTTCGCGAGACATGTAAGTGTGAAGTTAAGGAATGGTTGAGAAACCATCAAAATTTTCGCTGGTCGAATACTCGAAACCAATAACTGGAATGGCCTAGGGGAAAAGTACACACACCATTGTAATCTGACGGGTTTCTACTTTCAGATGCAATAGGAATTTCTCGGGTTCGTCATTCCGTTCGCGAGATATGGGAGTTTGAAGTTAAGGAATGCTTGAGAAACCATCAAAGTTTTCGCAAGTCTGATACTCGAAACCAATAACTACTATGTCCTAGGGCAAAAATGCATATACCGTTGCAACCGGGCGAGTTTCTGCTTTCAGATGCAATAGGAATTTCTCGAGTTCGTCAATCCGTACGCGAGATATGGGAGTTTGAAGTTAAGGTATGGTTGAGAAACCATGAAAATTTTCGCTGGTCGAATGCTCGAAACCAATAACTGGAATGGCCTAGGGGAAAAGTACAAACACCATTGTAATCGGGCGGGTTTCTGCTTTCAGATGCAATAGGAATTTCTCGAGTTCGTCAATCCGTTCGCGAGACATGTAAGTGTGAAGTTAAGGAATGGTTGAGAAACCATCAAAATTTTCGCTGGTCGAATACTCGAAACCAATAACTGGAATGGCCTAGGGGAAAAGTACACATACCATTGTAATCGGGCGAGTTTCTACTTCCAGATGCAACAGGAATTTCTCGAGTTCGTCTATCCGTTCGCGAGATATGGGAGTTTCAAGTTAAGGAATGCTTGAGAAACCATCAAAATTTTCGCAAGTCTGATACTCGAATCCAATAACTATTATGGCCTAGGGCAAAAATACACATACCGTTGAAATCGGGCGAGTTTCTGCTTTCAGATGCAATAGGAAATTCTCGAGTTCGTCAATCCGTTCGCGAGATATGGAAGTTTGAAGTTAAGGAATGATTGAGAAAACATCAAAATTTTCGCAAGTCTGATACTCGAAACCAATAACTACAAAGGCCTAGCGGAAAAATACACATACCGTTGTAATCGGGCGAGCTTCTACTTTCACATGCAACAGGAAATTCTCGAGTTCGTCAGTCCGTTCGCGAGATATGGAAGGTTGAAGTTAAGGAATGATTGAGAAACCATCGAAATTTTCGCAAGTCTGATTCTCGAAACCAATAACTACAAAGGCCTAGCGGAAAAATACACATACCGTTGTAATCGGGCGAGTTTCTACTTTCATATGCAACAGGAAATTCTCGAGTTCGTCAATCCGTTCGCGAGATATGGAAGTTTGAAGTTAAGGAATGATTGAGAAACCATCGAAATTTTCGCAAGTCTGATTCTCGAAACCAATAACTACAAAGGCCTAGCGGAAAAATACACATACCGTTGTAATCGGGCGAGTGTCTACTTTCACATGCAACGGGAATTTCTCGAGTTCGTCTATCCGTTCGCGAGATATGGGAGTTTGAAATTAAGGAATGCTTGAGAAACCATCAAAATTTTCGCAAGTCTGATACTCGAATCCAATAACTATTATGGCCTAGGGCAAAAATACACATACCGTTGTAATCGGGCGAGTTTCTGCTTTCAGATGCAATAGGAAATTATCGAGTACGTCAATCCGTTCGCGAGATATGGAAGTTTGAAGTTAAGGAATGATTGAGAAAACATCAAAATTTTCGCAAGTCTGATACTCGAAACCAATAACTGGAAGGGCCTAGAAGAAAAGTACACACACCATTGTAATCTGGCGGGTTTCTGCTTTCAGATGCAAAAGGAATTTCTCGAGTTCGTCAATGCGTTCGCGAGATATGGGAGTTTGAAGTTAAGGAATGGCTGAGAAATCATCAAAATTTTCGCAAGTCTGATACTCGAAACCAATAACTACAAAGGCCTAGCGGAAAAATACACATACCGTTGTAATCGGGCGAGCTTCTACTTTCACATGCAACGGGAATTTCTCGAGTTCGTCTATCCGTTCGCGAGATATGGGAGTTTGAAGTTAAGGAATGCTTGAGAAACCATCAAAATTTTCGCAAGTCTGATACTCGAATCCAATAACTATTATGGCCTAGGGCAAAAATACACATACCGTTGTAATCGGGCGAGTTTCTGCTTTTAGATGCAATAGGAAATTCTCGAGTTCGTCAATCCGTTCGCGAGATATGTAAGTTTGAAGTTAAGGAATGATTGAGAAACCATCAAAATTTTCGCAAGTCTGATACTCGAATCCAATAACTACTATGGCCTAGGGCAAAAATACACATACCGTTGTAATCGGGCGGGTTTCTACTTTCACATGCAACAGGAAATTCTCGAGTTCGTCAATCCGTTCGCGAGATATGGAAGTTTGAAGTTAAGGAATGATTGAGAAACCATCAAAATTATCGCAAGTCTGATACTCGAAACCAATAACTGGAAGGGCCTTGGGGAAAAGTACACACACCATTTTAATCTGGCGGGTTTCTACTTTCAGATGCAATAGGAATTTCTCGAGTTCGTCATTCCGTTCGCGAGATATGGGAGTTTGAAGTTAAGGAATGGTTGAGAAACCATCAAAATTTTCCTTGTGTCTGATACTCGAAACCAATAACTGGAATGGCCTAGGAGAAAAGTACACACACTATTGTATTCGGGCGTGTTTCTACTTTCAGATGCAAAAGGAATTTCTCGAGTTCGTCAATCCGTTCGCGAGATATGGGAGTTTGAAGTTAAGGAATGCTTGAGAAACCATCAAAATTTTCGCAATTCTGATACTCGAAACCAATAACTACTATGGCCTAGGGCAAAAATGCATATACCGTTGTAACCGGGAGAGTTTCTGCTTTCAGATGCAATAGGAAATTCTCGAGTTCGTCAATCCGTTCGCGAGATATGTAAGTGTGAAGTTAAGGAATGGTTGAGAAACCATAAAAATTTTCGCAAGTCTGATTCTCGAAACCAATAACTACAAAGGCCTAGCGGAAAAATACACATACCGTTGTAATCGGGCGAGTTTCTACTTTCACATGCAACAGGAAATTCTCGAGTTCGTCAATCCGTTCGCGAGACATGTAAGTGTGAAGTTAAGGAATGGTTGAGAAACCATCAAAATTTTCGCTGGTCGAATACTCGAAACCAATAACTGGAATGGCCTAGGGGAAAAGTACACATACCATTGTAATAGGGCGAGTTTCTACTTCCAGATGCAACAGGAATTTCTCGAGTTCGTCAATCCGTTCGCGAGACATGTAAGTGTGAAGTTAAGGAATGGTTGAGAAACCATCAAAATTTTCGCTGGTCGAATACTCGAAACCAATAACTACAATGGCCTAAGGGAAAAATACACATAACGTTGTAATCGGGCGAGTTTCTGCGTTCAGATGCAACAGGAATTTCTCGAGTTCGTCAATCCGTTCGCGAGAAATGGGAGTTTGAAGTTAAGGAATGGTTGAGAAACCATCAAAATTTTCGCAAGTCTGATACTCGAAACCAATAACTACAATGGCCTAGGGGAAAAGTACACACACCACTGTAATCTGGCGGGTTTCTACTTTCAGATGCAATAGGAACTTCTCGGGTTCGTCATTCCGTTCGCGAGATATGGGAGTTTGAAGTTAAGGAATGCTTGAGAAACCATCAAAATTTTCGCAAGTCTGATACTCGAAACCAATAACTACTATGGCCTAGGGCAAAAATGCATATACCGTTGTAACCCGGCGAGTTTCTGCTTTCAGATGCAATAGGAATTTCTCGAGTTCGTCAATCCGTTCGCGAGATATGGGAGTTTGAAGTTAAGGTATGGTTGAGAAACCATGAAAACTTTCGCTGGTCGAATACTCGAAACCAATAACTGGAATGGCCTAGGGAAAAGTACAATCACCATTGTAATCGGGCGGGTTTCTGCTTTCAGATGCAATAGGAAATTCTCGAGTTCGTCAATCCCTTCGCGAGATATGTAAGTGTGAAGTTAAGCAATGGTTGAGAAACCATTAAAATTTTCGCTGGTCGAATACTCGAAACCAATAACTGGAATGGCCTAGGGGAAAAGTACACACACCATTGTAATCTGGCGGGTTTCTACTTTCAGATGCAATAGGAATTTCTCGGGTTCGTCATTCCGTTCGCGAGATATGGGAGTTTGAAGTTAAGTAATGCTTGAGAAACCATCAAAATTTTCGCAAGTCTGATACTCGAAACCAATAACTACTATGGCCTAGGGCAAAAATGCATATACCGTTGTAACCGGGCGAGTTTCTGCTTTCAGATGCAATAGGAATTTCTCGAGTTCGTCAATCCGTTCGCGAGATATGGGAGTTTGAAGTTAAGGAATGATTGAGAAACCATCAAAATTTTCGCAAGTCTGATACTCGAAATCAATAACTGGAGTGGCCTTGGGGAAAAGTACACACACCATTGTAATCTGGCGGGTTTCTACTATCAGATGCAATAGGAATTTCTCGAGTTCGTCATTCCGTTCGCGAGATATGGGAGTTTGAAGTTAAGGAATGGTTGAGAAACCATCAAAATTTTCCTTGCGTCTGATACTCGAACCCAATAACTGGAATGGCCTAGGAGAAAAGTACACACACCATTGTATTCGGGCGTGTTTCTACTTTCAGATGCAACAGGAATTTCTCGAGATCGTCAATCCGTTCGCGAGATACGGGAGTTTGAAGTTAAGGAATGTTTGAGAAACCATCAAAATTTTCGCAAGTCTGATACTCGAAACCAATAACTACTATGGCCTAGGGCAAAAATGCATATACCGTTGTAACCGGGCGAGTTTCTGCTTTCAGATGCAATAGGAAATTCTCGAGTTCGTCAATCCGTTCGCGAGATATGTAAGTGTGAAGTTAAGGAATGGTTGAGAAACCATCAAAATTATCGCAAGTCTGATACTCGAAACCAATAGCTGGAATGGCCTAGGTGAAAAGTACACACACCATTGTAATCTGGCGGGTTTCTACTTTCCGATGCAATAGGAACTTCTCGAGTTCGTCATTCCGTTCGCGAGATATGGGAGTTTGAAATTAAGGAATGCTTGAGAAACCAATAAAATTTTCACTGGTCTGATACTCGAATCCAATAACTACTGTGGCCTAGGGCAAAAATACACATACCGTTGTAATCGGGCGAGTTTCTGCTTTCAGATGCAATAGGAAATTCTCGAGTTCGTCATTCCGTTCGCGAGATATGGGAGTTTGAAATTAAGGAATGTTTGAGAAACCATCAAAATTTTCGCAAGTCTGATACTCGAATCCAATAACTACTGTGGCCTAGGGCAAAAATACACATACCGTTGTAATCGGGCGAGTTTCTGCTTTCAGATGCAATAGGAAATTCTCGAGTTCGTCATTCCGTTCGCGAGATATGGGAGTTTGAAATTAAGGAATGTTTGAGAAACCATCAAAATTTTCACTGGTCTGATACACGAAACCTATAACTGGAATGGCCTAGGAGAAAAGTACACACACCACTGTAATCGGGCGGGTTTCCACTTTCAGATACAACAGGAATTTCTCGAGTTCGCCAATCCGTTCGCAAGATATGGGAGTTTGAAGTTAAGGAATGCTTGAGATACCATCAAAATTTTCGCAAGTCTGATACTCGAAACCAATAACTACTATGGCCTAGGGCAAAAATGCATATACCGTTGTAACCGGGCGAGTTTCTGCTTTCAGATGCAATAGGAAATTCTCGAGTTCGTCAATCCGTTCGCGAGATATGTAAGTGTGAAGTTAAGGAATGGTTGAGAAACCATCAAAATTATCGCAAGTCTGATACTCGAAACCAATAACTGGAATGGCCTAGGGGAAAAGTACACATACCATTGTAATCGGGCGAGTTTCTGCTTTCAGATGCAATAGGAAATTCTCGAGTTCGTCAATCCGTTCGCGAGAAATGGGAGTTTGAAGTTAAGGAATGGTTGAGAAACCATCAAAATTTTCGCAAGTCTGATACTCGAATCCAATAACTACTGTCGCCTAGGGCAAAAATACTCATACCGTTGTAATCGGGCGAGTTTCTGCTTTCAGATGCAAAAGAAAATTCTCGAGTTCGTCTATCCGTTCGCGAGATATGGAAGTTTGAAGTTAAGGAATGATTGAGAAACCATCAAAATTTTCGCAAGTCTGATTCTCGAAACCAATAACTACAAAGGCCTAGCGGAAAAATACACATACCGTTGTAATCGGGCGAGTTTCTACTTTCACATGCAACGGAAAATTCTCGAGTTCGTCAATCCGTTCGCGAGATATGGAAGTTTGAAGTTAAGGAATGATTGAGAAACCATCAAAATTTTCGCAAGTCTGATACTCGAAACCAATAACTGGAGTGGCCTTGGGGAATAGTACACACACCATTGTAATCTGGCGGGTTTCTACTTTCAGATGCAATAGGAACTTCTCGAGTTCGTCATTCCGTTCGCGAGATATGGGAGTTTGAAATTAAGGAATGTTTGAGAAACCATCAAAATTTTCACTGGTCTGATACTCGAAACCAATAACTGGAATGGCCTAGGAGAAAAGTACACACACCACTGTAATCGGGCGGGTTTCCACTTTCAGATACAACAGGAATTTCTCGAGTTCGTCAAGGCGTTCGCGAGATATGGGAGTTTGAAGTTAAGGAATGGCTGCGAAATCATCAAAATTCTCGCAAGTCTGATACTCGAATCCAGTAACTATTATGGCCTAGGGAAAAAATACACATACCGTTGTAATCGGGCGAGTTTCTGCTTTCAGATGCCATAGGAAATTCTCGAGTTCGTCTATCCGTTCGCGAGATATGGAAGTTTGAAGTTAAGGAATGATTGAGAAACCATCAAAATTTTCGCAAGTCTGATACTCGAAACCAATAACTGGAGTGGCCTTGGGGAATAGTACACACACCATTGTAATCTGGCGGGTTTCTACTTTCCGATGCAATAGGAATTTCTCGAGTTCATCATTCCGTTCGCGTGATATGGGAGTTTGAAGTTAAGGAATGGTTGAGAAACCATCAAAATTTTCCTTGTGTCTGATACTCGAAACCAATAACTGGAATGGCCTAGGAGAAAAGTACACACACCATTGTATTCGGGCGTGTTTCTACTTTCAGATGCAACAGGAATTTCTCGAGTTCGTCAATCCATTCGCGAGATATGGGAGTTTGAAGTTAAGGAATGATTGAGAAACCATCAAAATTATCGCAAGTCTGATACTCGAAACCAATAACTGGAATGGCCTAGGGGAAAAGTACACATACCATTGTAATCGGGCGAGTTTCTGCTTTCAGATGCAATAGGAAATTCTCGAGTTCGTCAATCCGTTCGCGAGATATGGAAGTTTGAAGTTAAGGAATGATTGAGAAACCATCAAAATTTTCGCAAGTCTGATACTCGAATCCAATAACTACTGTGGCCTAGGGCAAAAATACACATACCGTTGTAATCGGGCGAGTTTCTGCTTTCAGATGCCATAGGAAATTCTCGAGTTCGTCTATCCGTTCGCGAGATATGGAAGTTTGAAGTTAAGGAATGATTGAGAAACCATCAAAATTTTCGCAAGTCTGATACTCGAAACCAATAACTGGAGTGGCCTTGGGGAATAGTACACACACCATTGTAATCTGGCGGGTTTCTACTTTCCGATGCAATAGGAATTTCTCGAGTTCGTCATTCCGTTCGCGTGATATGGGAGTTTGAAGTTAAGGAATGGTTGAGAAACCATCAAAATTTTCCTTGTGTCTGATACTCGAAACCAATAACTGGAATGGCCTAGGAGAAAAGTACACACACCATTGTATTCGGGCGTGTTTCTACTTTCAGATGCAACAGGAATTTCTCGAGTTCGTCAATCCATTCGCGAGATATGGGAGTTTGAAGTTAAGGAATGCTTGAGAAACCATCAAAATTTTCGCAAGTCTGATACTCGAAACCAATTACTGGAATGGCCTAGGGGAAAAGTACACATACCATTGTAATCGGGCGAGTTTCTACTTTCAGATGCAACAGGAATTTCTCGAGTTCGTCAATCCGTTCGCGAGAAATGGCAGTTTGAAGTTAAGGAATGGTTGAGAAACCATCAAAATTTTCGCAATTGTGATGCTAGAAACGAATAACTGGAATGGCCTAGGGGAAAAGTACACATACCATTGTAATCGGGCGAGTTTCTACTTTCAGATGCAACAGGAATTTCTCGAGTTCGTCAATCCGTTCGCGAGAAATGGGAGTTTGAAGTTTAGGAATGGTTGAGAAATCATCAAAACTTCCGCAAGTCTGATACTCGAAACCAATAACTGGAATGGCCTAGGGGAAAAGTACGCACACCATTGTAATGGGGCGAGTTTCTACTTTCAGATGCAACAGGAATTTCTCGAGTTCGTCAATCCGTTCGCGAGACATGGGAATTTGAAATTAAGGAATGGTTGAGAAACCATCAAAATTTTCGCAAGTCTGATACTCGAAACCAATAACTACTATGGCCTAGGGCACAAATACACACACCGTTGTAATCGGACGAGTTTCTGGTTTCAGATGCAATAGGAATTTCTCGAGTTCGTCAATCCGTTCGCGAGATATGGGAGTTTGAAGTTAAGGAATGGTTGAGAAACCATCAAAATTTTCGCAAGTCTGATACTCGAAACCAACAACTACAATGGCCTAGGGGAAAAACAAACATACCTATGTAAACGGGCGACTTTCTACTTTCAGAAGCAACAGGAATTTCTCGAGTTCGTCAATCCGTTCGCGAGATATGGGAGTTTGAAGTTAAGGAATGCTTGAGAAACCATCAAAATTTTAGCAAGTCTGATACTCGAAACCAATAACTACAAAGGCCTAGGGGAAAAATACTCATACCTTTGTAATCGGGCGAGTCTCTACTTTCAGATACAACAGGAATTTCTCGAGCTCGTCAATCCGTTCGCGAGGTATGGGAGTTTGAAGTTAAGGAATGGTTGAGAAACCATCAAAACTTCCGCAAGTCTGATACTCGAAACCAATAACTACAATGGCCTAGGGGAAAAATAAACATACCTATGTAAACGGGCGAATTTCTACTTTCAGAAGCAACAGGAATTTCTCGAGTTCGTCAATCCGTTCGCGAGATATGGGAGTGTGAAGTTAAGGAATGCTTGAGAAACCATCAAAATTTTCGCAAGTCTGATACTCGAAACCAATAACTACAAAGGCCTAGGGGAAAAATACTCATACCTTTGTAATCGGGCGAGTTTCTACTTTCAGATACAACAGGAATTTCTCGAGCTCGTCAATCCGTTCGCGAGATATGGGAGTTTGAAGTTAAGGAATGGTTGAGAAACCATCAAAATTTCCGCAAGTCTGATACTCGAAACCAATAACTGGAACGGCCTAGGGGAAAAGTACACACACCATTTTAATCAGGCAAGTTTCTACTTTCAGAGACGACAGAAACTTCTCGAGATCGTCAATCCGTTCGCGAGATTTGGGAGATTGGAGTTAAGGAACGGTTGAGAGACCATCAAAATTTTCGCAAGTCTGATACTCGAAACCTGTAACTACTATGGCCTAGGGCAAAAATACACATACCGTTGCAATCGGACGAGTTTCTGCTTTCAGATGCAACAGGAATTTCTCGAGTTTGTCAATTCGTTCGCGAGATATGGGTGTTTGAAATTAAGGAACGGTTGAGAAAACATCAAAATTTTCGCAAGTCTGATACTCGAAACCATTAACTGGAATGGCCTAGTGGAAAAGTACGCACACCATTGTAATGGGGCGAGTTTCTACTTTCAGATGCAACAGGAATTTCTCGAGTTCGTCAATCCGTTCGCGAGACATGGGAATTTGAATTTAAGGAATGGTTGAGAAACCATCAAAATTTTCGCAAGTCTGATACTCGAAACCAATAACTACTATGGCCTAGGGCAAAAATGCACACACCGTTGTAATCGGACGAGTTTCTGGTTTCAGGTGCAATAGGAATTTCTCGAGTTCGTCAATCCGTTCGCGAGATATGGGAGTTTGAAGTTAAGGAATGGTTGAGAAACCATCAAAATTTTCGCAATTCTGATGCTAGAAACGAATAACTCGAATGACCTAGGGGAAAAGTACACACACCATTGTAATCGGGCAAGTTTCTACTTTCAGAGACAACAGGAACTTCTCGTGTTCGTCAATCCGTTCGCGATATATGGGAGTTTGAAGTTAAGGAATGGTTGAGAAACCATCAAAATTTTCGCAATTCTGATGCTAGAAAAGAATAACTGGAATGACCTAGGGGAAAAGTACACACACCATTGTAATCGGTCGACTTTCTACTTTCAGATGCAACAGGAAATAATCGAGTTCGGCAATCCGTTCGCGAGATATGGGAGTTTGAAGTTAAGGAATGCTTGAGAAACCATAAAAATTTTCGCAATTCTGATACTCGAAACCAATAAATACAATGGCCTAGGGCAAAAATACACATACCGTTGTAATCGGGCGAGTTTCTGCTTTCAGATGCAATAGGAAATTCTCGAGTTCGTCAATCCGTTCGCGAGATATGGAAGTTTGAAGTTAAGGAATGCTTGAGAAACCATCAAAATTTTCGCAAGTCTGATACTCGAATCCAATAACTACTGTGGCCTAGGGCAAAAATACTCATACCGTTGTAATCGGGCGAGTTTCTGCTTTCAGATGCAATAGGAAATTCTCGAGTTCGTCTATCCGTTCGCGAGATATGGAAGTTTGAAGTTAAGGAATGATTGAGAAACCATCAAAATTTTCGCAAGTCTGATTCTCGAAACCAATAACTACAAAGGCCTAGCGGAAAAATACACATACCGTTGTAATCGGGCGAGTTTCTACTTTCACATGCAACAGAAAATTCTCGAGTTCGTCAATCCATTCGCGAGATATGGAAGTTTGAATTTAAGGAATGATTGAGAAACCATCAAAATTTTCGCAAGTCTGATACTCGAAACCAATAACTGGAGTGGCCTTGGGGAATAGTACACACACCATTGTAATCTGGCGGGTTTCTACTTTCAGATGCAATAGGAACTTCTCGAGTTCGTCATTCCGTTCGCGAGATATGGGAGTTTGAAATTAAGGAATGTTTGAGAAACCATCAAAATTTTCACTGGTCTGATACTCGAAACCAATAACTGGAATGGCCTAGGAGAAAAGTACACACACCACTGTAATCGGGCGGGTTTCCACTTTCAGATACAACAGGAATTTCTCGAGTTCGTCAATGCGTTCGCGAGATATGGGAGTTTGAAGTTAAGGAATGATTGAGAAACCATCAAAATTATCGCAAGTCTGATACTCGAAACCAATAACTGGAATGGCCTAGGGGAAAAGTACACATACCATTGTAATCGGGCGAGTTTCTGCTTTCAGATGCAATAGGAAATTCTCGAGTTCGTCAATCCGTTCGCGAGATATGGAAGTTTGAAGTTAAGGAATGATTGAGAAACCATCAAAATTTTCGCAAGTCTGATACTCGAATCCAATAACTACTGTGGCCTAGGGCAAAAATACACATACCGTTGTAATCGGGCGAGTTTCTGCTTTCAGATGCCATAGGAAATTCTCGAGTTCGTCTATCCGTTCGCGAGATATGGAAGTTTGAAGTTAAGGAATGATTGAGAAACCATCAAAATTTTCGCAAGTCTGATACTCGAAACCAATAACTGGAGTGGCCTTGGGGAATAGTACACACACCATTGTAATCTGGCGGGTTTCTACTTTCCGATGCAATAGGAATTTCTCGAGTTCGTCATTCCGTTCGCGTGATATGGGAGTTTGAAGTTAAGGAATGGTTGAGAAACCATCAAAATTTTCCTTGTGTCTGATACTCGAAACCAATAACTGGAATGGCCTAGGAGAAAAGTACACACACCATTGTATTCGGGCGTGTTTCTACTTTCAGATGCAACAGGAATTTCTCGAGTTCGTCAATCCATTCGCGAGATATGGGAGTTTGAAGTTAAGGAATGCTTGAGAAACCATCAAAATTTTCGCAAGTCTGATACTCGAAACCAACAACTGGAATGGCCTAGGGGAAAAGTACACATACCATTGTAATCGGGCGAGTTTCTACTTTCAGATGCAACAGGAATTTCTCGAGTTCGTCAATCCGTTCGCGAGAAATGGCAGTTTGAAGTTAAGGAATGGTTGAGAAACCATCAAAATTTTCGCAATTGTGATGCTAGAAACGAATAACTGGAATGGCCTAGGGGAAAAGTACACATACCATTGTAATCGGGCGAGTTTCTACTTTCAGATGCAACAGGAATTTCTCGAGTTCGTCAATCCGTTCGCGAGAAATGGGAGTTTGAAGTTTAGGAATGGTTGAGAAATCATCAAAACTTCCGCAAGTCTGATACTCGAAACCAATAACTGGAATGGCCTAGGGGAAAAGTACGCACACCATTGTAATGGGGCGAGTTTCTACTTTCAGATGCAACAGGAATTTCTCGAGTTCGTCAATCCGTTCGCGAGACATGGGAATTTGAAATTAAGGAATGGTTGAGAAACCATCAAAATTTTCGCAAGTCTGATACTCGAAACCAATAACTACTATGGCCTAGGGCAAAAATACACACACCGTTGTAATCGGACGAGTTTCTGGTTTCAGATGCAATAGGAATTTCTCGAGTTCGTCAATCCGTTCGCGAGATATGGGAGTTTGAAGTTAAGGAATGGTTGAGAAACCATCAAAATTTTCGCAAGTCTGATACTCGAAACCAATAACTACAATGGCCTAGGGGAAAAATAAACACACCTATGTAAACGGGCGACTTTCTACTTTCAGAAGCAACAGGAATTTCTCGAGTTCGTCAATCCGTTCGCGAGATATGGGAGTTTGAAGTTAAGGAATGCTTGAGAAACCATCAAAATTTTAGCAAGTCTGATACTCGAAACCAATAACTACAAAGGCCTAGGGGAAAAATACTCATACCTTTGTAATCGGGCGAGTCTCTACTTTCAGATACAACAGGAATTTCTCGAGCTCGTCAATCCGTTCGCGAGATATGGGAGTTTGAAGTTAAGGAATGGTTGAGAAACCATCAAAACTTCCGCAAGTCTGATACTCGAAACCAATAACTACAAAGGCCTAGGGGAAAAATACTCATACCTTTGTAATCGGGCGAGTTTCTACTTTCAGATACAACAGGAATTTCTCGAGCTCGTCAATCCGTTCGCGAGATATGGGAGTTTGAAGTTAAGGAATGGTTGAGAAACCATCAAAATTTCCGCAAGTCTGATACTCGAAACCAATAACTGGAACGGCCTAGGGGAAAAGTACACACACCATTGTAATCAGGCAAGTTTCTACTTTCAGAGACGACAGAAACTTCTCGAGATCGTCAATCCGTTCGCGAGATTTGGGAGATTGGAGTTAAGGAACGGTTGAGAGACCATCACAATTTTCGCAAGTCTGATACTCGAAACCTATAACTACTATGGCCTAGGGCAAAAATACACATACCGTTGCAATCGGACGAGTTTCTGCTTTCAGATGCAACAGGAATTTCTCGAGTTTGTCAATTCGTTCGCGAGATATGGGTGTTTGAAATTAAGGAACGGTTGAGAAAACATCAAAATTTTCGCAAGTCTGATACTCGAAACCATTAACTGGAATGGCCTAGTGGAAAAGTACGCACACCATTGTAATGGGGCGAGTTTCTACTTTCAGATGCAACAGGAATTTCTCGAGTTCGTCAATCCGTTCGCGAGACATGGGAATTTGAATTTAAGGAATGGTTGAGAAACCATCAAAATTTTCGCAAGTCTGATACTCGAAACCAATAACTACTATGGCCTAGGGCAAAAATGCACACACCGTTGTAATCGGACGAGTTTCTGGTTTCAGGTGCAATAGGAATTTCTCGAGTTCGTCAATCCGTTCGCGAGATATGGGAGTTTGAAGTTAAGGAATGGTTGAGAAACCATCAAAATTTTCGCAATTCTGATGCTAGAAACGAATAACTCGAATGACCTAGGGGAAAAGTACACACACCATTGTAATCGGGCAAGTTTCTACTTTCAGAGACGACAGGAACTTCTCGTGTTCGTCAATCCGTTCGCGATATATGGGAGTTTGAAGTTAAGGAATGGTTGAGAAACCATCAAAATTTTCGCAATTCTGATGCTAGAAAAGAATAACTGGAATGACCTAGGGGAAAAGTACACACACCATTGTAATCGGTCGACTTTCTACTTTCAGATGCAACAGGAAATAATCGAGTTCGGCAATCCGTTCGCGAGATATGGGAGTTTGAAGTTAAGGAATGCTTGAGAAACCATAAAAATTTTCGCAATTCTGATACTCGAAACCAATAAATACAATGGCCTAGGGCAAAAATACACATACCGTTGTAATCGGGCGAGTTTCTGCTTTTAGATGCAATAGGAAATTCTCGAGTTCGTCAATCCGTTCGCGAGATATGGAAGTTTGAAGTTAAGGAATGATTGAGAAACCATCAAAATTTTCGCAAGTCTGATACTCGAATCCAATAACTACTGTGGCCTAGGGCAAAAATACACATATCGTTGTAATCGGGCGAGTTTCTGCTTTTAGATGCAATAGGAAATTCTCGAGTTCGTCTATCCGTTCGCGAGATATGGAAGTTTGAAGTTAAGGAATGATTGAGAAACCATCAAAATTTTCGCAAGTCTGATACCCGAAACCAATAACTGGAGTGGCCTTGGGGAATAGTACACACACCATTGTAATCTGGCGGGTTTCTACTTTCCGATGCAATAGGAATTTCTCGAGTTCGTCATTCCGTTCGCGAGATATGGGAGTTTGAAGTTAAGGAATGGTTGAGAAACCATCAAAATTTTCCTTGTGTCTGATACTCGAAACCAATAACTGGAATGGCCTAGGAGAAAAGTACACACACCATTGTATTCGGGCGTGTTTCTACTTTCAGGTGCAACAGGAATTTCTCGAGTTCGTCAATCCATTCGCGAGATATGGGAGTTTGAAGTTAAGGAATGCTTGAGAAACCATCAAAATTTCCGCAAGTCTGATACTCGAAACCAATAACTGGAACGGCCTAGGGGAAAAGTACACACACCATTGTAATCAGGCAAGTTTCTACTTTCAGAGACGACAGAAACTTCTCGAGATCGTCAATCCGTTCGCGAGATTTGGGAGATTGGAGTTAAGGAACGGTTGAGAGACCATCACAATTTTCGCAAGTCTGATACTCGAAACCTATAACTACTATGGCCTAGGGCAAAAATACACATACCGTTGCAATCGGACGAGTTTCTGCTTTCAGATGCAACAGGAATTTCTCGAGTTTGTCAATTCGTTCGCGAGATATGGGTGTTTGAAATTAAGGAACGGTTGAGAAAACATCAAAATTTTCGCAAGTCTGATACTCGAAACCATTAACTGGAATGGCCTAGTGGAAAAGTACGCACACCATTGTAATGGGGCGAGTTTCTACTTTCAGATGCAACAGGAATTTCTCGAGTTCGTCAATCCGTTCGCGAGACATGGGAATTTGAATTTAAGGAATGGTTGAGAAACCATCAAAATTTTCGCAAGTCTGATACTCGAAACCAATAACTACTATGGCCTGGGGCAAAAATGCACACACCGTTGTAATCGGACGAGTTTCTGGTTTCAGGTGCAATGGGAATTTCTCGAGTTCGTCAATCCGTTCGCGAGATATGGGAGTTTGAAGTTAAGGAATGGTTGAGAAACCATCAAAATTTTCGCAATTCTGATGCTAGAAACGAATAACTCGAATGACCTAGGGGAAAAGTACACACACCATTGTAATCGGGCAAGTTTCTACTTTCAGAGACGACAGGAACTTCTCGTGTTCGTCAATCCGTTCGCGATATATGGGAGTTTGAAGTTAAGGAATGGTTGAGAAACCATCAAAATTTTCGCAATTCTGATGCTAGAAAAGAATAACTGGAATGACCTAGGGGAAAAGTACACACACCATTGTAATCGGTCGACTTTCTACTTTCAGATGCAACAGGAAATAATCGAGTTCGGCAATCCGTTCGCGAGATATGGGAGTTTGAAGTTAAGGAATGCTTGAGAAACCATAAAAATTTTCGCAATTCTGATACTCGAAACCAATAAATACAATTGCCTAGGGCAAAAATACACATACCGTTGTAATCGGGCGAGTTTCTGCTTTTAGATGCAATAGGAAATTCTCGAGTTCGTCAATCCGTTCGCGAGATATGGAAGTTTGAAGTTAAGGAATGATTGAGAAACCATCAAAATTTTCGCAAGTCTGATACTCGAATCCAATAACTACTGTGGCCTAGGGCAAAAATACACATATCGTTGTAATCGGGCGAGTTTCTGCTTTTAGATGCAATAGGAAATTCTCGAGTTCGTCTATCCGTTCGCGAGATATGGAAGTTTGAAGTTAAGGAATGATTGAGAAACCATCAAAATTTTCGCAAGTCTGATACCCGAAACCAATAACTGGAGTGGCCTTGGGGAATAGTACACACACCATTGTAATCTGGCGGGTTTCTACTTTCCGATGCAATAGGAATTTCTCGAGTTCGTCATTCCGTTCGCGAGATATGGGAGTTTGAAGTTAAGGAATGGTTGAGAAACCATCAAAATTTTCCTTGTGTCTGATACTCGAAACCAATAACTGGAATGGCCTAGGAGAAAAGTACACACACCATTGTATTCGGGCGTGTTTCTACTTTCAGGTGCAACAGGAATTTCTCGAGTTCGTCAATCCATTCGCGAGATATGGGAGTTTGAAGTTAAGGAATGCTTGAGAAACCATCAAAATTTCCGCAAGTCTGATACTCGAAACCAATAACTGGAACGGCCTAGGGGAAAAGTACACACACCATTGTAATCAGGCAAGTTTCTACTTTCAGAGACGACAGAAACTTCTCGAGATCGTCAATCCGTTCGCGAGATTTGGGAGATTGGAGTTAAGGAACGGTTGAGAGACCATCACAATTTTCGCAAGTCTGATACTCGAAACCTATAACTACTATGGCCTAGGGCAAAAATACACATACCGTTGCAATCGGACGAGTTTCTGCTTTCAGATGCAACAGGAATTTCTCGAGTTTGTCAATTCGTTCGCGAGATATGGGTGTTTGAAATTAAGGAACGGTTGAGAAAACATCAAAATTTTCGCAAGTCTGATACTCGAAACCATTAACTGGAATGGCCTAGTGGAAAAGTACGCACACCATTGTAATGGGGCGAGTTTCTACTTTCAGATGCAACAGGAATTTCTCGAGTTCGTCAATCCGTTCGCGAGACATGGGAATTTGAATTTAAGGAATGGTTGAGAAACCATCAAAATTTTCGCAAGTCTGATACTCGAAACCAATAACTACTATGGCCTAGGGCAAAAATGCACACACCGTTGTAATCGGACGAGTTTCTGGTTTCAGGTGCAATAGGAATTTCTCGAGTTCGTCAATCCGTTCGCGAGATATGGGAGTTTGAAGTTAAGGAATGGTTGAGAAACCATCAAAATTTTCGCAATTCTGATGCTAGAAACGAATAACTCGAATGACCTAGGGGAAAAGTACACACACCATTGTAATCGGGCAAGTTTCTACTTTCAGAGACGACAGGAACTTCTCGTGTTCGTCAATCCGTTCGCGATATATGGGAGTTTGAAGTTAAGGAATGGTTGAGAAACCATCAAAATTTTCGCAATTCTGATGCTAGAAAAGAATAACTGGAATGACCTAGGGGAAAAGTACACACACCATTGTAATCGGTCGACTTTCTACTTTCAGATGCAACAGGAAATAATCGAGTTCGGCAATCCGTTCGCGAGATATGGGAGTTTGAAGTTAAGGAATGCTTGAGAAACCATAAAAATTTTCGCAATTCTGATACTCGATACCAATAAATACAATGGCCTAGGGCAAAAATACACATACCGTTGTAATCGGGCGAGTTTCTGCTTTTAGATGCAATAGGAAATTCTCGAGTTCGTCAATCCGTTCGCGAGATATGGAAGTTTGAAGTTAAGGAATGATTGAGAAACCATCAAAATTTTCGCAAGTCTGATACTCGAATCCAATAACTACTGTGGCCTAGGGCAAAAATACACATATCGTTGTAATCGGGCGAGTTTCTGCTTTTAGATGCAATAGGAAATTCTCGAGTTCGTCTATCCGTTCGCGAGATATGGAAGTTTGAAGTTAAGGAATGATTGAGAAACCATCAAAATTTTCGCAAGTCTGATACCCGAAACCAATAACTGGAGTGGCCTTGGGGAATAGTACACACACCATTGTAATCTGGCGTGTTTCTACTTTCCGATGCAATAGGAATTTCTCGAGTTCGTCATTCCGTTCGCGAGATATGGGAGTTTGAAGTTAAGGAATGGTTGAGAAACCATCAAAATTTTCCTTGTGTCTGATACTCGAAACCAATAACTGGAATGGCCTAGGAGAAAAGTACACACACCATTGTATTCGGGCGTGTTTCTACTTTCAGGTGCAACAGGAATTTCTCGAGTTCGTCAATCCATTCGCGAGATATGGGAGTTTGAAGTTAAGGAATGCTTGAGAAACCATCAAAATTTTCGCAAGTCTGATACTCGAAACCAATAACTACTATGGCCTAGGGCAAAATTGCATATACCGTTGTAACCGGGCGAGTTTCTGTTTTGAGATGCAATAGGAAATTCTCGAGTTCGTCAATCCGTTCGCGAGATATGTAAGTGTGAATTTAAGGAATGGTTGAGAAACCATCAAAATTATCGCAAATCTGATACTCGAAACCAATAACTGGAATGGCCTAGGGGAAAAGTACACATACCATTGTAATCGGGCGTGTTTCTACTTTCAGATGCAACAGGAATTTCTCGAGTTCGTCAATCCGTTCGCGAGAAATGGCAGTTTGAAGTTAAGGAATGGTTGAGAAACCATCAAAATTTTCGTAATTGTGATGCTTGAAACGAATAACTGGAATGACCTAGGGGAAACGTACACACACCATTGTAATCGGTCGAGTTTCTACTTTCAGATGCAACAGGAAATAATCGAGTTCGTCAATCCGTTCCCGAGATATGGGAGTTTGATGTTAAGGAATGCTTGAGAAACCATCAAAATTTTCGCATGTCTGATACTCGAAACCAATAACTACAATGGCCTAGGGGAAAAATACACATACCGTTGTAATCGGGAGAGTTTCTACTTTCAGAAGCAACAGGAATTTCTCGAGTTCGTCAATCCGTTCGCGAGATATGGGAGTTTGAAGTTAATGAATGGTTGAGAAACCATCAAAATTTTGGCAATTCCGATGCTAGAAACGAATAACTGGAATGACATAGGGGAAAAGTACACACACCATTGTAATCGGTCGAGTTTCTACTTTCAGATGCAACAGGAAATAATCGAGTTCGTCAATCCGTTCCCGAGATATGGGAGTTTGATGTTAAGGAATGCTTGAGAAACCATCAAAATTTTCGCATGTCTGATACTCGAAACCAATAACTACAATGGCCTAGGGGAAAAATACACATACCGTTGTAATCGGGAGAGTTTCTACTTTCAGATGCAACCGAAATTTTTCGGATTCGGCAATCCGTTTGCGAGATATGTGAGTTTCAAGTTAAGGAACGCTTGAGAAACCATCAACATTTGCGCAAGTCTGATACGTGAAACCAATAACTACAAAGGCCTAGGGGAAAAATACACATACCTTTGTAGTCGGGCGAGTTTCTACTTTCAGTTGCAACAGGAATTTCTGGAGTTCGTCAATCGGTTCGCGAGGTATGGGAGTTCGAAGTTAAGGAATGGTTGAGAAACCATCAAAATTTTCGCAAGTGTGATACTCGAAACCAATAACTACAAAGGCCTAGGGAAAAATACACATACCTTCGTAATCGGGCGAGTTTCTACTTTCAGATGCAACAGGATTTTCTCGAGCTCGTCAATCCGTTCGCGAGATATGCCAGTTTGAAATTAAGGAACGGTTGAGAAACCATCAAAATTTTCGCAAGTCTGATACTCGAAACCAATAACTACAAAGGCTTAGGGGAAGAATACACATACCGTTGTAATCGGGAGAGTTTCTTCTTCCGGATGCAACCGGAATTTCTCGTGTTCGTCAATCCGTTCGCGAGATATGGGAGTTTGAATTTAAGGAATGGTTGAGAAACAATCACAATTTTCGCAAGTCTGATACTCGAAACCAATAACTGCTATGGCCTAGGGCACAAATGCACATACCGTTGTAATCGGACGAGTTTCTGCTTTCAGATGCAACAAGAATTTCTCGAGTTCGTCAATCCGTTCGCGAGATATGGGAGTTTGAAATTAAGGAACGGTTGAGAAACCATCATAATTTTCGGAAGTCTGATACTCGAAACCAATAACTGGAATGGCCTAGGGTAAAAGTACACACACCATTGTAATGGGGCGAGTTTCTACTTTCAGATGCAACAGGAATTTCTCGGGTTCGTCAATCCGTTCGCGAGATATGGGAGTTTGAAGTTAAGGAATGGTTGACAAACCATCAAAATTTTCGCAAGTCTGATACTCGAAACCAATAACTACTGTGGCCTAGGGTAAAAGTACACACACCATTGTAATGGGGCGAGTTTCTACTTTCAGATGCAACAGGAATTCCTCGAGCTCGTCAATCCGTTCGCGAGATATGGGAGTTTGAAGTTAAGGAATGATTGAGAAACCATCAAAATTTTCGCATGTCTGATACTCGAAACCAATAACTACAATGGCCTAGGGGAAAAATACACATACCGTTGTAATCGGGAGAGTTTCTACTTTCAGATGCAACCGAAATTTTTCGGATTCGGCAATCCGTTTGCGAGATATGTGAGTTTCAAGTTAAGGAACGCTTGAGAAACCATCAACATTTGCGCAAGTCTGATACGTGAAACCAATAACTACAAAGGGCTAGGGGAAAAATACACATACCTTTGTAGTCGGGCGAGTTTCTACTTTCAGTTGCAACAGGAATTTCTGGAGTTCGTCAATCGGTTCGCGAGGTATGGGAGTTCGAAGTTAAGGAATGGTTGAGAAACCATCAAAATTTTCGCAAGTGTGATACTCGAAACCAATAACTACAAAGGCCTAGGGAAAAATACACATACCTTCGTAATCGGGCGAGTTTCTACTTTCAGATGCAACAGGATTTTCTCGAGCTCGTCAATCCGTTCGCGAGATATGCCAGTTTGAAATTAAGGAACGGTTGAGAAACCATCAAAATTTTCGCAAGTCTGATACTCGAAACCAATAACTACAAAGGCTTAGGGGAAGAATACACATACCGTTGTAATCGGGAGAGTTTCTTCTTCCGGATGCAACCGGAATTTCTCGTGTTCGTCAATCCGTTCGCGAGATATGGGAGTTTGAATTTAAGGAATGGTTGAGAAACAATCACAATTTTCGCAAGTCTGATACTCGAAACCAATAACTGCTATGGCCTAGGGCACAAATGCACATACCGTTGTAATCGGACGAGTTTCTGCTTTCAGATGCAACAAGAATTTCTCGAGTTCGTCAATCCGTTCGCGAGATATGGGAGTTTGAAATTAAGGAACGGTTGAGAAACCATCATAATTTTCGGAAGTCTGATACTCGAAACCAATAACTGGAATGGCCTAGGGTAAAAGTACACACACCATTGTAATGGGGCGAGTTTCTACTTTCAGATGCAACAGGAATTTCTCGGGTTCGTCAATCCGTTCGCGAGATATGGGAGTTTGAAGTTAAGGAATGGTTGACAAACCATCAAAATTTTCGCATGTCTGATACTCGAAACCAATAACTACTGTGGCCTAGGGTAAAAGTACACACACCATTGTAATGGGGCGAGTTTCTACTTTCAGATGCAACAGGAATTCCTCGAGCTCGTCAATCCGTTCGCGAGATATGGGAGTTTGAAGTTAAGGAATGGTTGAAGGGCCATCATAATTTTCGCAAGTCTGATACTCGAAACCAATAACTAATATGGCCTAGGGGAAAAATACACATACCTTTGTAATCAGGCGAGTTTCTACTTTCAGATGCAACAGGTGTTTCTCGAGTTCGTCAGTCCGTTCGCGAGATATGGGAGTTTGAAGTTAAGGAATGGTTGAGAAACCATCAAAATTTTCCCAATTCTGATGCTAGAAACGAATAACTGGACTGACCTAGGGGAAAAGTACACACACCATTGTAATCGGTCGGCTTTCTACTTTCAGATGCAACAGGAAATAATCGAGTTCGTCAATCCGGTCGCGAGATATGGGAGTTTGAAGTGAAGGAATGGTTGAGAAACCATCAAAACTTCCGCAAGTCTGATACTCGAAACCAATAACTACAATGGCCTAGGGGAAAAATAAACATTCCTATGTAAACGGGCGACTTTCTACTTTCAGAAGCAACAGGAATTTCTCGAGTTCGTCAATCCGTTCGCGAGATATGGGAGTGTGAAGTTAAGGAATGCTTGAGAAACCATCAAAATTTTCGCAAGTCTGATACTCGAAACCAATAACTACAAAGGCCTAGGGGAAAAATACTCATACCTTTGTAATCGGGCGAGTTTCTACTTTCAGATACAACAGGAATTTCTCGAGCTCGTAAATCCGTTCGCGAGATATGGGAGTTTGAAGTTAAGGAATGGTTGAGAAACCATCAAAATTTCCGCAAGTCTGATACTCGAAACCAATAACTGGAACGGCCTAGGGGAAAAGTACACACACCATTGTAATCGGGCAAGTTTCTACTTTCAGAGACGACAGAAACTTCTCGAGATCGTCAATCCGTTCGCGAGATTTGGGAGGTTGGAGTTAAGGAACGGTTGAGAGACCATCACAATTTTCGCAAGTCTGATACTCGAAACCTATAACTACTATGGCCTAGGGCAAAAATACACACACCGTTGCAATCGGGAGAGTTTCTGCTTTCAGATGCAACAGGAATTTCTCGAGTTTGTCAATTCGTTCGCGAGATATGGGTGTTTGAAATTAAGGAACGGTTGAGAAAACATCAAAATTTTCGCAAGTCTGATACTCGAAACCATTAACTGGAATGGCCTAGTGGAAAAGTACGCACACCATTGTAATGGGGCGAGTTTCTACTTTCAGATGCAACAGGAATTTCTCGAGTTCGTCAATCCGTTCGCGAGACATGGGAATTTGAATTTAAGGAATGGTTGAGAAACCATCAAAATTTTCGCAAGTCTGATACTCGAAACCAATAACTACAAAGGCTTAGGGGAAAAGTACACACACCATTGTAATGGGGCGAGTTTCTGCTTTCAGATGCAATAGGAAATTCTCGAGTTCGTCTATCCGTTCGCGAGATATGGAAGTTTGAATTTAAGGAATGATTGAGAAACCATCAAAATTTTCGCAAGTCTGATACCCGAAACCAATAACTGGAGTGGCCTTGGGGAGTAGTACACACACCATTGTAATCTGGCGGGTTTCTACTTTCCGATGCAATAGGAATTTCTCGAGTTCGTCATTCGGTTCGCGAGATATGGGAGTTTGAAGTTAAGGAATGGTTGAGAAACCATCAAAATTTTCCTTGTGTCTGATACTCGAAACCAATAACTGTAATGGCCTAGGAGAAAAGTACACACACCATTGTATTCGGGCGTGTTTCTACTTTCAGATGCAACAGGAATTTCTCGAGTTCGTCAATCCATTCGCGAGATATGGGAGTTTGAAGTTAAGGAATGCTTGAGAAACCATCAAAATTTTCGCAAGTCTGATACTCGAAACCAATAACTACTATGGCCTAGGGCAAAACTGCATATACCGTTGTAACCGGGCGAGTTTCTGTTTTGAGATGCAATAGGAAATTCTCGAGTTCGTCAATCCGTTCGCGAGATATGTAAGTGTGAATTTAAGGAATGGTTGAGAAACCATCAAAATTATCGCAAATCTGATACTCGAAACCAATAACTGGAATGTCCTAGGGGAAAAGTACACATACCATTGTAATCGGGCGTGTTTCTACTTTCAGATGCAACAGGAATTTCTCGAGTTCGTCAATCCGTTCGCGAGAAATGGCAGTTTGAAGTTAAGGAATGGTTGAGAAACCGTCAAAATTTTCGCAATTGTGATGCTAGAAACGAATAACTGGAATGGCCTAGGGGAAAAGTACACATACCATTGTAATCGGGCGAGTTTCTACTTTCAGATGCAACAGGAATTTCTCGAGTTCGTCAATCCGTTCGCGAGAAATGGGAGTTTGAATTTAAGGAATGGTTGCGAAACCATCAAAATTTTGGCAATTCCGATGCTTGAAACGAATAACTGGAATGACCTAGGGGAAACGTACACACACCATTGTAATCGGTCGAGTTTCTACTTTCAGATGCAACAGGAAATAATCGAGTTCGTCAATCCGTTCCCGAGATATGGGAGTTTGATGTTAAGGAATGCTTGAGAAACCATCAAAATTTTCGCATGTCTGATACTCGAAACCAATAACTACAATGGCCTAGGGGAAAAATACACATACCGTTGTAATCGGGAGAGTTTCTACTTTCAGAAGCAACAGGAATTTCTCGAGTTCGTCAATCCGTTCGCGAGATATGGGAGTTTGAAGTTAAGGAATGGTTGAGAAACCATCAAAATTTTGGCAATTCCGATGCTAGAAACGAATAACTGGAATGACCTAGGGGAAAAGTACACACACCATTGTAATCGGTCGAGTTTCTACTTTCAGATGCAACAGGAAATAATCGAGTTCGTCAATCCGTTCCCGAGATATGGGAGTTTGATGTTAAGGAATGCTTGAGAAACCATCAAAATTTTCGCATGTCTGATACTCGAAACCAATAACTACAATGGCCTAGGGGAAAAATACACATACCGTTGTAATCGGGAGAGTTTCTACTTTCAGATGCAACCGAAATTTTTAGGATTCGGCAATCCGTTTGCGAGATATGTGAGTTTCAAGTTAAGGAACGCTTGCGAAACCATCAACATTTGCGCAAGTCTGATACGTGAAACCAATAACTACAAAGGCCTAGGGGAAAAATACACATACCTTTGTAGTCGGGCGAGTTTCTACTTTCAGTTGCAACAGGAATTTCTGGAGTTCGTCAATCCGTTCGCGAGGTATGGGAGTTCGAAGTTAAGGAATGGTTGAGAAACCATCAAAATTTTCGCAAGTGTGATACTCGAAACCAATAACTACAAAGGCCTAGGGAAAAATACACATACCTTCGTAATCGGGCGAGTTTCTACTTTCAGATGCAACAGGAATTTCTCGAGCTCGTCAATCCGTTCGCGAGATATGCGAGTTTGAAATTAAGGAACGGTTGAGAAACCATCAAAATTTTCGCAAGTCTGATACTCGAAACCAATAACTACAAAGGCTTAGGGGAAAAGTACACACACCATTGTAATGGGGCGAGTTTCTACTTTCAGATGCAACAGGAATTTCTCGGGTTCGTCAATCCGTTCGCGAGATATAGGAGTTTGAAGTTAAGGAATGGTTGACAAACTATCAAAATTTTCGCAAGTCTGATACTCGAAACCAATAACTACTATGGCCTAGGGTAAAAGTACACACACCATTGTAATGGGGCGAGTTTCTACTTTCAGATGCAACAGGAATTCCTCGAGCTCGTCAATCCGTTCGCGAGATATGGGAGTTTGAAGTTAAGGAATGGTTGAAGGGCCATCATAATTTTCGCAAGTCTGATACTCGAAACCAATAACTAATATGGCCTAGGGGAAAAATACACATACCTTTGTAATCAGGCGAGTTTCTACTTTCAGATGCAACAGGTATTTCTCGAGTTCGTCAGTCCGTTCGCGAGATATGGGAGTTTGAAGTTAAGGAATGGTTGAGAAACCATCAAAATTTTCGCAATTCTGATGCTAGAAACGAATAACTGGACTGACCTAGGGGAAAAGTACACACACCATTGTAATCGGTCGACTTTCTACTTTCAGATGCAACAGGAAATAATCGAGTTCGTCAATCCGGTCGCGCGATATGGGAGTTTGAAGTGAAGGAATGGTTGAGAAACCATCAATATTTTCGCAAGTCTGATACTCGAAACCAATAACTACTATGGCCTAGGGCAAAAATACACATACCGTTGTAATCGGACGAGTTTCTGGTTTCAGATGCAACAGGAATTTATCGAGTTCTTCAATCCGTTCGCGAGATATGGGAGTTTGAAGTTAAGGAATGGTTGAGAAACCATCAATATTTTCGCAAGTCTGATACTCGAAACCAATAACTACTATGGCCTAGGGGAAAAAAACACATACCTATGTAAACGGGCGACTTTCTACTTTCAGAAGCAACAGGAATTTCTCGAGTTCGTCAATCCGTTCGCCAGATATGGGAGTTTGAATTTAAGGAATGGTTGAGAAACCATCAAAATTTTGGCAATTCCGATGCATGAAACGAATAACTGGAATGACCTAGGGAAACGTACACACACCATTGTAATCGGTCGACTTTCTACTTTCAGATGCAACAGGAAATAATCGAGTTCGTCAATCCGGTCGCGAGATATGGGAGTTTGAAGTTAAGGAATAATTGAGAAACCACCAAAATTTTCGCAAGTCTGATACTCGAAACCAATAACTACTATGGCCAAGGGCAAAAATACACACACCGTTGTAATCGGGCGAGTTTTTGCTTTCAGATGCAATAGGAAATTCTCGAGTTCTTCAATCCGTTCGCGAGATATGGGAGTTTGAAGTTAAGGAATAGTTGACAAACCATCAAAATTTTCGCAAGTCTGATACTCGAAACCAATAACTACTATGGCCTAGGGTAAAAGTACACACACCATTGTAATGGGGCGAGTTTCTACTTTCAGAAGCAACAGGAATTCCTCGAGCTCGTCAATCCGTTCGCGAGATATGGGAGTTTGAAGTTAAGGAATGGTTGAAGGGACATCATAATTTTCGCAAGTCTGATACTCGAAACCAATAACTAATATGGCCTAGGGGAAAAATACACATACCTTTGTAATCAGGCGAGTTTCTACTTTCAGATGCAACAGGTGTTTCTCGAGTTCGTCAGTCCGTTCGCGAGATATGGGAGTTTGAAGTTAAGGAATGGTTGAGAAACCATCAAAATTTTCGCAATTCTGATGCTAGAAACGATTAACTGGACTGACCTAGGGGAAAAGTACACACACCATTGTAATCGGTCGACTTTCTACTTTCAGATGCAACAGGAATTTCTCGAGTTCGTCAATCGGTTCGCGAAATATGGGAGTTTGAAGTTAAGGAATGGTTGAGAAACCATCAAAATTTTCGCAAGTCTGATATTCGATACCAATGACTACTATGGCCTAGGGGAAAAATACACATACCTTTGTAATCGCGCGAGTTTCTACTTTCAGATGCAACAGGAATTTCTCGAGTTCGTCAATCCGTTCGCGAGATATGGGTGTTTGAAGGTAAGGAATGGTTGAGAAACCATCAAAATTTTCGCAAGTCTGACACTCGAAACCAATAACTACAAAGGCCTAGGGGAAAAATACACATACCTTTGGAGTCGGGCGAGTTTCAACTTTCAGATGCAACAGGAATTTCTCGTGTTCCTCAGTCCGTTCGCGAGATATGGGTGTTTGAAATTAAGGAATGGTTGAGAAACCATCAAAAGTTTCGCAATTCTTATGCTAGAAACGAATAACTGGAATGACCTAGGGGAAAAGTAGACACACCATACTAATCGGTCGAGTTTCTGCTTTCAGATACAACAGGAATTTCTCGAGTTCGTCATTCCGTTCGCGAGATATGGGTGTTTGAAGGTAAGGAATAGTTGAGAAACCACCAAAATTTTCGCTGGTCTGATATTCGAAACCAATAACTGGAATGGCCTAGGGCAAAAATACACAGACCTCTGTAATCGGGAGATATTCTACTTTCAGATGCAACAGGAATTTCTGGAGTTCGTTAATCCGTTCGCGAGATATGGGAGTTTGAAGTTAAGGAATGGTTGAGAAACCATCAAAATTTTCGCAAGTCTGATACTCGAAACCAATAACTACAAAGGCCTAGGGGAAAAATACACATACCTCTGTAATCGGGCGCGTTTCTACTTTCAGATGCAACAGGAATTTCTCGAGCTCGTCAATCCGTTCGCGAGATATGGGAGTTTGAAGTTAAGGAATGGTTGAGAAACAATAACAATTTTCGCAAGTCTGATACTCGAAACCAATAACTACTGTGGCCTAGGGGAAAAATACACATACCTTTGTAATTGGGCGGGTTTCTACTTTCAGATGCAACAGGAAATAATCGAATTCGTCAATCCTTTCGCGAGATATGGGAGTTTGAAGTTAAGGAATGCTTTAGAAACCATCACAATTTTCGCAAGTCTGATACTCGAAACCAATAACTACTATGGCCTAGGGCAAAAATACAAATACCGTTGTAATCAGGCGAGTTTCTACTTTCAGTTGCAACAGGAATTTCTGGAGTTCGTCAATCCGTTCGCGAGATATGGGAGTTTGAAGTTAAGGAATGGTTGAGAAACCATCAATATTTTCGCAAGTCTGATACTCGAAACCAATAGCTGCTATGGCCTAGGGCAAAAATACACATACCGTTGTAATCGGACGAGTTTCTGCTTTCAGATGCAACAGGAATTTCTCGAGTTCGTCAATCCGTTCGCGAGATATGGGAGTTTGAAATTAAGGAACGGTTGAGGAACCATCATAATTTTCGGAAGTCTGATACTCGAAACCAATAACTGGAATGGCCTAGGGGAAAAGTACACACACCATTGTAATGGGGCGAGTTTCTACATTCAGATGCAACAGGAATTTCTCGAGTTCGTCAATCCGTTCGCGAGATATGGGAGTTTGCAGTTAAGGAATGGTTGACAAACCATCAAAATTTTCGCAAGTCTGATACTCGAAAGCAATAACTACTATGGCCTAGGGGAAAAGTACACACACCATTGTAATGCGGCGAGTTTCTACTTTCAGATGCAACAGGAATTCCTCGAGCTCGTCAATCCGTTCGCGAGATATGGGAGTTTGAAGTTAAGGAATGGTTGAGAGGCCATCATAATTTTCGCAAGTCTGATACTCGAAACCAATAACTACTATGGCCTAGGGGAAAAATACACATACCTTTGTAATCAGGCGAGTTTCTACTTTCAGATGCAACAGGAATTTCTCGAGTTCGTCAATCCGTTCGCGAGATATGGGAGTTTGAAGTTAAGGAATGGTTGAGAAACCATCAAAATTTTCGCAATTCTGATGCTAGAAACGAATAACTGGACTGACCTAGGGGAAAAGTACACACACCATTGTAATCGGTCGACTTTCTACTTTCAGATGCAACAGGAAATAATCGAGTTCGTCAATCCGTTCGCGAGATATGGGAGTTTGAAGTTAAGGAATAATTGAGAAACCACCAAAATTTTCGCAAGTCTGATACTCGAAACCAATAACTACTATGGCCAAGGGCAAAAATACACATACCGTTGTAATCGGGCGAGTTTTTGCTTTCAGATGCAATAGGAAATTCTCGAGTTCTTCAATCCGTTCGCGAGATATGGGAGTTTGAAGTTAAGGAATGGTTGAGAAACCATCAATATTTTCGGAAGTCTGATACTCGAAACCAATAACTACTATGGCCTAGGGCAAAAATACACATACCGTTGTAATCGGACGAGTTTCTGGTTTCAGATGCAACAGGAATTTATCGAGTTCGTAAATCCGTTCGCGAGATATGGGAGTTTGAAGTTAAGGAATAATTGAGAAACCACCAAAATTTTCGCAAGTCTGATACTCGAAACCAATAACTACTATGGCCAAGGGCAAAAATACACATACCGTTGTAATCGGGCGAGTTTTTGCTTTCAGATGCAATAGGAAATTCTCGAGTTCTTCAATCCGTTCGCGAGATATGGGAGTTTGAAGTTAAGGAATGGTTGAGAAACCATCAATATTTTCGCAAGTCTGATACTCGAAACCAATAACTACTATGGCCTAGGGCAAAAATACACATACCGTTGTAATCGGACGAGTTTCTGGTTTCAGATGCAACAGGAACTTATCGAGTTCGTAAATCCGTTCGCGAGATATGGGAGTTTGAAATTAAGGAACGGTTGTGAAACCATCAATATTTTCGCAAGTCTGATACTCGAAACCAATAACTGCTATGGCCAAGGGCAAAAATACACATACCGTTGTAATCGGACGAGTTTCTGCTTTCAGATGCAACAGGAATTTCTCGAGTTCGTAAATCCGTTCGCGAGATATGGGAGTTTGAAATTAAGGAACGGTTGAGAAACCATCAAAATTTTCGCAAGTCTGATACTCGAAACCAATAACTACAAAGACTTGGGGGAAAAATACACATACCGTTGTAATCGGGAGAGTTTCTTCTTCCAGATGCAACCGGAATTTCTCGTGTTCGTCAATACGTTGGTGTAATATGGGAGTTTGAAATTAAGGAATGGTTGAGAAACCATTACAATTTTCGCAAGTCTGGTACTCGAAACCAATAACTGGAACGGCCTAGGGGAAAATTACACACACCATTGTAATCGGGCAAGTTTCTACTTTCAAATGCAACAGGAATTTCTCGAGCTCGTCAATCCGTTCGCGAGATATGGGAGTTTGAAGTTAAGGAATAATTGAGAAACCACCAAAATTTTCGCAAGTCTGATACTCGAAACCAATAACTGGAATGGCCTAGGGGAAAAGTACACACACCATTGTAATGGGGCGGGTTTCTACTTTCAGATGCAACAGGAATTTCTCGAGTTCGTCAATCCGTTCGCGTGATATGGGAGTTTGAAGGTAAGGAATGGTTGACAAACCATCAAAATTTTCGCAAGTCTGATACTCGAAAGCAATAACTACTATGGCCTAGGGGAAAAGTACACACACCATTGTAATGCGGCGAGTTTCTACTTTCAGATGCAACAGGAATTCCTCGAGCTCGTCAATCCGTTCGCGAGATATGGGAGTTTGAAGTTAAGGAATGGTTGAGAGGCCATCATAATTTTCACAAGTCTGATACTCGAAACCAATAACTACTATGGCCAAGGGCAAAAATACACATACCGTTGTAATCGGGCGAGTTTTTGCTTTCAGATGCAATAGGAAATTCTCGAGTTCTTCAATCCGTTCGCGAGATATGGGAGTTTGAAGTTAAGGAATGGTTGAGAAACCATCAATATTTTCGCAAGTCTGATACTCGAAACCAATAACTGCTATGGCCAAGGGCAAAAATACACATACCGTTGTAATCGGACGAGTTTCTGCTTTCAGATTCAACAGGAATTTCTCGAGTTCGTCAATCTGTTCGCGAGATATGGGAGTTTGAAATTAAGGAACGGTTGAGGAACCATCATAATTTTCGGAAGTCTGATACTCGAAACCAATAACTGGAATGGCCTAGGGGAAAAGTACACACACCATTGTAATGGGGCGAGTTTCTACTTTCAGATGCAACAGGAAATTCTCGAGTTCGTCAATCCGTTCGCGAGATATGGGAGTTTGAAGTTAGGGAATGGTTGAGAGGCCACCATAATTTTCGCAAGTCTGATACTCGAAACCAATAACTACTATGGCCTAGGGGAAAAATACACATACCTTTGTAATCAGGCGAGTTTCTACTTTCAGATGCAACAGGAATTTCTCGAGTTCGTCAATCCGTTCGCGAGATATGGGAGATTGAAATTAAGGAATGGTTGAGAAACCATCAATATTTTCGCAAGTCTGATACTCGAAACCAATAACTACTATGGCCTAGGGCAAAAATACACATACCTTTGTAATCGGACGAGTTTCTGGTTTCAGATGCAACAGGAATTTATCGAGTTCGTAAATCCATTCGCGAGATATGGGAGTTTGAAATTAAGGAACGGTTGAGAAACCATCAAAATTTTCGCAAGTCTGATACTCGAAACCAATAACTGGAACGGCCTAGGGGAAAAGTACACACACCATTGTAATAGGGCAAGTTTCTACTTTCAAATGCAACAGGAATTTCTCGAGCTCGGCAATCCGTTCGCGAGATATGGGACTTTGAAATTAAGGAACGGTTGAGAAACCATCAAAATTTTCGCAAGTCTGATACTCGAAACCAATAACTACAAAGACTTGGGGGAAAAATACACATACCGTTGTAATCGGGAGAGTTTCTTCTTCCAGATGCAACCGGAATTTCTCGTGTTCGTCAATACGTTGGTGTAATATGGGAGTTTGAAATTAAGGAATGGTTGAGAAACCATTACAATTTTCGCAAGTCTGGTACTCGAAACCAATAACTGGAACGGCCTAGGGGAAAATTACACACACCATTGTAATCGGGCAAGTTTCTACTTTCAAATGCAACAGGAATTTCTCGAGCTCGTCAATCCGTTCGCGAGATATGGGAGTTTGAAGTTAAGGAATAATTGAGAAACCACCAAAATTTTCGCAAGTCTGATACTCGAAACCAATAACTGGAATGGCCTAGGGGAAAAGTACACACACCATTGTAATGGGGCGAGTTTCTACTTTCAGATGCAACAGGAATTTCTCGAGTTCGTCAATCCGTTCGCGAGATATGGGAGTTTGAAGTTAAGGAATGGTTGACAAACCATCAAAATTTTCGGAAGTCTGATACTCGAAAGCAATAACTACTATGGCCTAGGGGAAAAGTACACACACCATTGTAATGCGGCGAGTTTCTACTTTCAGATGCAACAGGAATTCCTCGAGCTCGTCAATCCGTTCGCGAGATATGGGAGTTTGAAGTTAAGGAATGGTTGAGAGGCCATCATAATTTTCACAAGTCTGATACTCGAAACCAATAACTACTATGGCCAAGGGCAAAAATACACATACCGTTGTAATCGGGCGAGTTTTTGCTTTCAGATGCAATAGGAAATTCTCGAGTTCTTCAATCCGTTCGCGAGATATGGGAGTTTGAAGTTAAGGAATGGTTGAGAAACCATCAATATTTTCGCAAGTCTGATACTCGAAACCAATAACTGCTATGGCCAAGGGCAAAAATACACATACCGTTGTAATCGGACGAGTTTCTGCTTTCAGATTCAACAGGAATTTCTCGAGTTCGTCAATCTGTTCGCGAGATATGGGAGTTTGAAATTAAGGAACGGTTGAGGAACCATCATAATTTTCGGAAGTCTGATACTCGAAACCAATAACTGGAATGGCCTAGGGGAAAAGTACACACACCATTGTAATAGGGCAAGTTTCTACTTTCAAATGCAACAGGAATTTCTCGAGCTCGGCAATCCGTTCGCGAGATATGGGACTTTGAAGTTAAGGAATGGTTGAGAAACCATTACAATTTTCGCAAGTCTGGTACTCGAAACCAATAACTGGAATGGCCTAGGGGAAAAGTACACACACCATTGTAATGGGGCGAGTTTCTACTTTCGGATGCAACAGGAAATTCTCGAGTTCGTCAATCCGTTCGCGAGATATGGGAGTTTGAAGTTAGGGAATGGTTGAGAGGCCACCATAATTTTCGCAAGTCTGATACTCGAAACCAATAACTACTATGGCCTAGGGCAAAAATACACATACCTTTGTAACCGGGCGAGTTTATACTTTCAGATGCAACAGAAATTTGTCGAATTCGTCAATCCGTTCGCGAGATATTGGAGTTTGAAGTTAAAGAATGGTTGAGAAACCATCAAAATATTCGCAAGTGTGATACTCGAAACCAATAACAGGAATGGCCTAGGGAAAAAATACACATACCGTTGTAATCGGGCGAGTTTCTACTTTCAGATGCAACAGGAATTTCTCGAGCTCGTCAATCCGTTCGCGAGATATGGGAGTTTGAAGTTAAGGAATGGTTGAGAAACCATCAAAATTTTCGCAAGTCTGATACTCGAAACCAATAACTGGAACGGCCTAGGGGAAAAGTACACACACCATTGTAATCGGACAAGTTTCTACTTTCAGAGGCGACAGAAACTTCTCGAGTTCGTCAATCCGTTCGCGAGATTTGGGAGGTTGAAGTTAAGGAATGGTTGAGAAACCATCAAAAGTTTCGCAATTCTGATGCTAGAAACGAATAACTGGAATGACCTAGGGGAAAAGTACACACACCATTGTAATCGGGCAAGTTTCTACTTTCAGAGACGACAGGAACTTCTCGAGTTCGTCAATCCGTTCGCGATATATGGGAGTTTGAAATTAAGGAACGGTTGAGTAACCATCAAAATTTTCGCAAGTCTGATACTCGAAACCAATAACTACAAAGGCTTAGGGGTAAAATACACATACCGTTGTAATCGGGAGAGTTTCTTCTTCCAGATGCAACCGGAATTTCTCGTGTTCCTCAATCCGTTCGCGAGATATGGGAGTTTGAAGTTAAGGAATGGTTGAGAAACCATCAAAATTTAGGCAATTCCGATGCTAGAAACGAATAACTGGAATGACCTAGGGGAAAAGTACACACACCATTGTAATTGGTCGAGTTTCTACCTTCAGATGCAACAGGAAATAATCGAGTTCGTCTATCCGTTCCCGAGATATGGGAGTTTGAAGTTAAGGAATGCTTGAGAAACCATCAAAATTTTCGCAAGTCTGATACTCGAAACCAATAACTACTATCGCCTAGGGGAAGAAAACACATACCTATGTAAACGGGCGACCTTCTACTTTCAGATGCAACAGGAATTTCTCGAGATCGTCAATCCGTTCGCGAGATATGGGCGTTTGAATTTAAGGAATGGATGAGAAACCATCAAAATTTTGGCAATTCCGATGCTTGAAACGAATAACTGGAATGACCTAGGGGAAACGTACACACACCATTGTAATCGGTCGAGTTTCTACTTTCAGATGCAACAGGAAATAATCGAGTTCGTCAATCCGTTCCCGAGATATGGGAGTTTGAAGTTAAGGAATGGTTGTGAGACCATCACAATTTTCGGAAGTCTGATACTCGAAACCAATAACTACTATGGCCTAGGGGAAAAATACACATACCTTTGTAATCCGGCGAGTTTCTACGTTCAGATGCAACAGGAATTTCTCGAGTTCGTCAATCCGTTCGCGAGATATGGGAGTTTGAATTTAAGGAATGGTTGAGAAACCATCAAAATTTTGGCAATTCCGATGCTAGAAACGAATAACTGGAACGACCTAGGGGAAAAGTACACACACCATTGTAATCGGTCGAGTTTCTACTTTCAGAAGCGACTGGAACTTCTCGAGTTCGCCAATCCGTTCGCGAGGTATCGAAGTTTGAGGTTAAGGAATGGTTGAGAAACCATCAAAATTTTCGCAAGTCTGATACTCGAAACCAATAACTACTATGGCCTAGAGCAAAAATACACATACCGTTGTAATCGGACGAGTTTCTGGTTTCAGATGCAATAGGAATTTCTCGAGTTCGTCAATCCGTTCACGAGATATGGGAGTTTGAAGCTAAGGAATGGTTGAGAAACCATCAAAATTTTCGCAAATCTGATGCTAGAAACGAATAACTCAAATGACCTAGGGGAAAAGTACACACACCATTGTAATCGGGCAAGTTTCTACTTTCAGAGACGACAGGAACTTCTCGAGTTCGCCAATCCGTTCGCGAGGTATCGGAGTTTGAAATTAAGGAATGGTTGAGAAACCATCAAAATTTTCGCAAGTCTGATACTCGAAACCAATAACTACTATGGCCTAGGGCAAAAATACACATACCGTTCTAATGGGACGAGTTTCTGGTTTCAGATGCAATAGGAATTTCTCGAGTTCGTCAATCCGTTCGCGAGATATGGGTGTTTGAAATTAAGGAATGGTTGAGAAACCATCAAAAGTTTCGCAATTCTGGTGCTAGAAACGAATAACTGGAATGACCTAGGGGAAAAGTACACACACCATTGTAATCGGGCAAGTTTCTACTTTCAGAGACGACAGGAACTTCTCGAGTTCGTCAATCCGTTCGCGATATATGGGAGTTTGAAATTAAGGAACGGTTGAGTAACCATCAAAATTTTCGCAAGTCTGATACTCGAAACCAATAACTACAAAGGCTTAGGGGTAAAATACACATACCGTTGTAATCGGGAGAGTTTCTTCTTCCAGATGCAACCGGAATTTCTCGTGTTCCTCAATCCGTTCGCGACATATGGGTGTTTGAAATTAAGGAATGTTTGAGAAACCATCAAAATTTTCGCAATTCTGATGCTAGAAAAGAATAACTGGAATGACCTAGGGAAAAAGTACACACACCATTGTAATCGGTCGACTTTCTACTTTCAGATGCAACAGGAAATAATCGAGTTCGGCAATTCGTTCGCGAGATATGGGAGTTTGAAGTTAAGGAATGCTTGAGAAACAATCAAAATTTTCGCAAGTCTGATGCTAGAAACGAATAACTGGAATGACCTAGGGGAAAACTACACACACCACTGTAATCGGTAGACTTTCTACTTTCAGATGCAACAGGAAATAATCGAGTTCGTCAATCCGTTCGCGAGATATGGGAGTTTGAAGTTAAGGAATGCTTGAGAAACCATCAAAATTTTCGCAAGTCTGATACTCGAAACCAATAACTACAAAGGCCTAGGGGAAAAATACTCATACCTTTGTAATCGGGCGAGTTTCTACTTTCAGATACAACAGGAATTTCTCGAGCTCGACAATCCGTTCGCGAGATATGGGAGTTTGAAGTTAAGGAATGGTTGAGATACCATCAAAATTTCCGCAAGTCTGATACTCGAAACCAATAACTGGAACGGCCTAGGGGAAAAGTACACACACCATTGTAATCGGACAAGTTTCTACTTTCAGAGGCGACAGAAACTTCTCGAGATCGTCAATCCGTTCGCGAGATTTGGGAGGTTGAAGTTAAGGAATGGTTGAGAGACCATCACAAATTTCGCAAGTCTGATACTCGAAACCTATAACTACTATGGCCTAGGGCAAAAATACACATACCGTTGTAATCGGACGAGTTTCTGCTTTCAGATGCAACCGGAATTTCTCGTGTTCCTCAATCCGTTCGCGAGATATGGGTGTTTGAAATTAAGGAATGGTTGAGAAACCATCAAAAGTTTCGCAATTCTGATGCTAGAAACGAATAACTGGAATGACCTAGGGGAAAAGTACACACACCATTGTAATCGGGCAAGTTTCTACTTTCAGAGACGACAGGAACTTCTCGAGTTCGTCAATCCGTTCGCGATATATGGGAGTTTGAAATTAAGGAACGGTTGAGTAACCATCAAAATTTTCGCAAGTCTGATACTCGAAACCAATAACTACAAAGGCTTAGGGGTAAAATACACATACCGTTGTAATCGGGAGAGTTTCTTCTTCCAGATGCAACCGGAATTTCTCGTGTTCCTCAATCCGTTCGCGAGATATGGGTGTTTGAAATTAAGGAATGTTTGAGAAACCATCAAAATTTTCGCAATTCTGATGCTAGAAAAGAATAACTGGAATGACCTAGGGGAAAAGTACACATACCATTGTAATCGGTCGACTTTCTACTTCCAGATGCAACAGGAAATAATCGAGTTCGGCAATTCGTTCGCGAGATATGGGAGTTTGAAGTTAAGGAATGGTTGAGAAACCGTCACAATTTTCGCAAGTCTGATACTCGAAACCAATAACTACAATGGCCTAGGGGAAAAGTACACACACCATTGTAATCGGTCGAGTTTCTACTTTCAGATGCAACAGGAAATAATCGAGTTTTTCAATCCGTTCTCGAGATATGGGAGTTTGATGTTAAGGAATGCTTGAAAAACCATCAAAATTTTCGCAAATCTGATACTCGAAACAAATAACTACAATGGCCTAGGGGAAAAATACACATACCGTTGTAATCGGGCGAGATTCTGCTTTCAGATGCATTAGGAATTTCTCGAGTTCGTCAATCCGTTCGCGAGATATGGGAGTTTGAAGTTAAGGAATGGTTGAGATACCATCAAAACTTCCGCAAGTCTGATACTCGAAACCAATAACTACAATGGCCTAGGGGAAAAGTACACACACCATTGTAATCGGTCGAGTTTCTACTTTCAGATGCAACAGGAAATAATCGAGTTTTTCAATCCGTTCTCGAGATATGGGAGTTTGATGTTAAGGAATGCTTGAAAAACCATCAAAATTTTCGCAAGTCTGATACTCGAAACCAATAACTACAATGGCCTAGGGGAAAAATACACATACCGTTGTAATCGGACGAGTTTCTGCTTTCAGATGCAACCGGAATTTCTCGTGTTCCTCAATCCGTTCGCGAAATATGGGTGTTTGAAATTAAGGAATGCTTGAGAAACAATCAAAATTTTCGCAAGTCTGATACTCGAAACCAATAACTGCTATGGCCTAGGGCAAAAATACACATACCGTTGTAATCGGGCGAGTTTCTGCTTTCAGATGCAATAGGAAATTCTCGAGTTCGTCAATCCGTTCGCGATATATGGGAGTTTGAAATTAAGGAACGGTTGAGTAACCATCAAAATTTTCGCAAGTCTGATACTCGAAACCAATAACTACAAAGGCTTAGGGGTAAAATACACATACCGTTGTAATCGGGAGAGTTTCTTCTTCCAGATGCAACCGGAATTTCTCGTGTTCCTCAATCCGTTCGCGAGATATGGGTGTTTGAAATTAAGGAATGTTTGAGAAACCATCAAAATTTTCGCAATTCTGATGCTAGAAAAGAATAACTGGAATGACCTAGGGGAAAAGTACACATACCATTGTAATCGGTCGACTTTCTACTTCCAGATGCAACAGGAAATAATCGAGTTCGGCAATTCGTTCGCGAGATATGGGAGTTTCAAGTTAAGGAATGGTTGAGAAACCGTCACAATTTTCGCAAGTCTGATACTCGAAACCAATAACTACAATGGCCTAGGGGAAAAGTACACACACCATTGTAATCGGTCGAGTTTCTACTTTCAGATGCAACAGGAAATAATCGAGTTTTTCAATCCGTTCTCGAGATATGGGAGTTTGATGTTAAGGAATGCTTGAAAAACCATCAAAACTTTCGCAATTCTGATGCTAGAAACGAATAACTGGAATGACCTAGGGGAAAACTACACACACCACTGTAATCGGTAGACTTTCTACTTTCAGATGCAACAGGAAATAATCGAGTTCGTCAATCCGTTCGCGAGAAATGGGAGTTTGAAGTTAAGGAATGCTTGAGAAACCATCAAAATTTTCGCAAGTCTGATACACGAAACCAATAACTACAAAGGCCTAGGGGAAAAATACACATACCGCTGTAATCGGACGAGTTTCTGCTTTCAGATGCAACCGGAATTTCTCGTGTTCCTCAATCCGTTCGCGAAATATGGGTGTTTGAAGTTAAGGAATGCTTGAGAAACAATCAAAATTTTCGCAAGTCTGATACTCGAAACCAATAACTACTATGGCCTAGGGCAAAAATACACATACCGTTGTAATCGGGCGAGTTTCTGCTTTCAGATGCAATAGGAAATTCTCGAGTTCGTCAATCCGTTCGCGAGATATGGGAGTTTGAAGTTAAGGAATGGTTGAGAAACCGTCACAATTTTCGCAAGTCTGATACTCGAAACCAATAACTACAATGGCCTAGGGGAAAAGTACACACACCATTGTAATCGGTCGAGTTTCTACTTTCAGATGCAACAGGAAATAATCGAGTTTTTCAATCCGTTCTCGAGATATGGGAGTTTGATGTTAAGGAATGCTTGAAAAACCATCAAAACTTTCGCAATTCTGATGCTAGAAACGAATAACTGGAATGACCTAGGGGAAAACTACACACACCACTGTAATCGGTAGACTTTCCACTTTCAGATGCAACAGGAAATAATCGAGTTCGTCAATCCGTTCGCGAGAAATGGGAGTTTGAAGTTAAGGAATGCTTGAGAAACCATCAAAATTTTCGCAAGTCTGATACACGAAACCAATAACTACAAAGGCCTAGGGGAAAAATACACATACCGCTGTAATCGGACGAGTTTCTGCTTTCAGATGCAACCGGAATTTCTCGTGTTCCTCAATCCGTTCGCGAAATATGGGTGTTTGAAATTAAGGAATGCTTGAGAAACAATCAAAATTTTCGCAAGTCTGATACTCGAAACCAATAACTACTATGGCCTAGGGCAAAAATACACATACCGTTGTAATCGGGCGAGTTTCTGCTTTCAGATGCAATAGGAAATTCTCGAGTTCGTCAATCCGTTCGCGAGATATGGGAGTTTGAAGTTAAGGAATGGTTGAGAAACCGTCACAATTTTCGCAAGTCTGATACTCGAAACCAATAACTACAATGGCCTAGGGGAAAAGTACACACACCATTGTAATCGGTCGAGTTTCTACTTTCAGATGCAACAGGAAATAATCGAGTTTTTCAATCCGTTCTCGAGATATGGGAGTTTGATGTTAAGGAATGCTTGAAAAACCACCAAAATTTTCGCAAGTCTGATACTCGAAACCAATAACTACAATGGCCTAGGGGAAAAATACCCACACCGTTGTAATCGGGAGAGTTTCTACTTTCAGATGCAACAGGAATTTCTCGGATTCGGCAATCCGTTTGCGAGATATGTGAGTTTCAAGTTAAGGAACGCTTGAGAAACCATCAACATTTGCGCAAGTCTGATACGTGAAACCAATAACTACAAAGGCCTAGGGGAAAAATACACATACCTATGTAATCGGGCGAGTTTCTACTTTCGGCTGCAACAGGAATTTCTCGAGTTCGTCGATCCGTTCGCGAGATATGGGAGTTTGAAGTTAAGGAATGGTTCAGAAACCATCAAAATTTTCGCAAATCTGATACTCGAAACCAATAACTACAAAGGCCCAGGGGAAAAATACACATACCTTTGTAATCGGGCGAGTTTCTACTTTCAGATGCAACCGGAATTTCTCGAGCTCGTCAATCCGTTCGCGAGATATGGAAGTTTGATATTAAGGAACGGTTGAGAAACCATCAAAATTTTCGCAAGTCTGATACTCGAAACCAATAACTACAAAGGCTTAGGGGAAGAATACACATACCGTTGTAATGGGGAGAGTTTCTTCTTCCAGATGCAACCGGAATTTCTCGTGTTCGTCAATCAGTTCGCGAGATATGGGAGTTTGAAGTTAAGGAATGGTTGAGAAACCATCAAAATTTAGGCAATTACGATGCTAGAAACGAATAACTGGAATGACCTAGGGGTAAAGTACACACACCATTGTAATTGGTCGAGTTTCTACCTTCAGATGCAACAGGAAATAATCGAGTTCGTCTATCCGTTCCCGAGATATGGGAGTTTGAAGTTAAGGAATGGTTGAGAAACCATCACAATATTCGCAAGTCTGATACTCGAAACCAATAACTACTATGGCCTAGGGGAAAAATACACATACCTATGTAAAGGGGCGACATTCTACTTTCAGATGCAACAAGAATTTCTCGAGTTCGTCAATCCGTTCGCGAGATATGGGAGTTTGAAGATAAGGAATGGTTGAGAAACCATCAAAATTTAGGCAATTCCGATGCTGGAAACGAATAACTGGAATGACCTAGGGGAAAAGTACACACACCATTATAATCGGTCGAGTTTCTACTTTCAGATGCAACAGGAAATAATCGAGATCGTCTATCCGTTCCCGAGATATGGGAGTTTGAAGTTAAGGAATGCTTGAGAAACCATCAAAATTTTCGCAAGTCTGATACTCGAAACCAATAACTACTATGGCCTAGGAGAAAAAAACACATACCTATGTAAACGGGCGACTTTCTACTTTCAGATGCAGCAGGAATTTCTCGAGATCGTCAATCCGTTCGCGAGATATGGGAGTTTGAATTTAAGGAATGGTTGAGAAACCATCAAAATTTAGGCAATTCCGATGCTTGAAACGAATAACTGGAATGACCTAGGGGAAACATACACACACCATTGTAATCGGTCGAGTTTCTACTTTCAGATGCAACAGGAAATAATCGAGTTCGTCAATCCGTTCCCGAGATATGGGAGTTTGATGTTAAGGAATGCTTGAGAAACCATCAAAATTTTGGCAATTCCGATGCTAGAAACGAATAACTGGAATGACCTAGGGGAAAAGTACACACACCATTGTAATCGGTCGAGTTTCTACTTTCAGATGCAACAGGAAATAATCGAGTTCGTCAATCCGTTCGCGAGATATGGGAGTTTGAAGTTAAGGAATGCTTGAGAAACCATCAAAATTTGCGCAAGTCTGATACTCGAAACCAATAACTACAAAGGCCTAGGGGAAAAATACTCATACCTTTGTAATCGGGCGAGTTTCTACTTTCAGATACAACAGGAATTTCTCGAGCTCGACAATCCGTTCGCGAGATATGGGAGTTTGAAGTTAAGGAATGGTTGAGATACCATCAAAACTTCCGCAAGTCTGATACTCGAAACCAATAACTACTACGGCCCAGCGCAAAAATACACTCACCGTTGTAATCGGGCGAGTTTCTGCTTTCAGATGCAACAGGAATTTCTCGTGTTCCTCAATCCGTTCGCGAGATATGGGTGTTTGAAATTAAGGAATGGTTGAGAAACCATCAAAAGTTTCGCAATTCTGATGCTAGAAACGAATAACTGGAATGACCTAGGGGAAAAGAACACACACCATTGTATTCGGGCAAGTTTCTACTTTCAGAGACGACAGGAACTTCTCGAGTTCGTCAATCCGTTCGCGATATATGGGAGTTTGAAATTAAGGAACGGTTGAGTAACCATCAAAATTTTCGCAAGTCTGATACTCGAAACCAATAACTACAAAGGCTTAGGGGTAAAATACACATACCGTTGTAATCGGAGAGTTTCTTCTTCCAGATGCAACCGGAATTTCTCGTGTTCCTCAATCCGTTCGCGAGATATGGGTGTTTGAAATTAAGGAATGGTTGAGAAACCATCAAAAGTTTCGCATATTCTGATGCTAGAAACGAATAACTGGAATGACCTAGGGGAAAAGTACACACACCATTGTAATCGGGCAAGTTTCTACTTTCAGAGACGACAGGAACTTCTCGAGTTCGTCAATCCGTTCGCGATATATGGGAGTTTGAAATTAAGGAACGGTTGAGTAACCATCAAAATTTTCGCAAGTCTGATACTCGAAACCAATAACTACAAAGGCTTAGGGGTAAAATACACATACCGTTGTAATCGGGAGAGTTTCTTCTTCCAGATGCAACGGGAATTTCTCGTGTTCCTCAATCCGTTCGCGAGATATGGGTGTTTGAAATTAAGGAATGCTTGAGAAACAATCAAAATTTTCGCAAGTCTGATACTCGAAACCAATAACTACTATGGCCTAGGGCAAAAATACACATACCGTTGTAATCGGGCGAGTTTCTGCTTTCAGATGCAATAGGAAATTCTCGAGTTCGTCAATCCGTTCGCGAGATATGGGAGTTTGAAATTAAGGAATGGTTGAGAAACCGTCACAATTTTCGCAAGTCTGATACTCGAAACCAATAACTACAATGGCCTAGGGGAAAAGTACACACACCTTTGTAATCGGTCGAGTTTCTACTTTCAGATGCAACAGGAAATAATCGAGTTTTTCAATCCGTTCTCGAGATATGGGAGTTTGATGTTAAGGAATGCTTGAAAAACCACCAAAATTTTCGCAAGTCTGATACTCGAAACCAATAACTACAATGGCCTAGGGGAAAATACCCACACCGTTGTAATCGGGAGAGTTTCTACTTTCAGATGCAACAGGAATTTCTCGGATTCGGCAATCCGTTTGCGAGATATGTGAGTTTCAAGTTAAGGAACGCCTGAGAAACCATCAACATTTGCGCAAGTCTGATACGTGAAACCAATAACTACAAAGGCCTAGGGGAAAAATACACATACCTATGTAATCGGGCGAGTTTCTACTTTCGGCTGCAACAGGAATTTCTCGAGTTCGTCGATCCGTTCGCGAGATATGGGAGTTTGAAGTTAAGGAATGGTTCAGAAACCATCAAAATTTTCGCAAATCTGATACTCGAAACCAATAACTACAAAGGCCCAGGGGAAAAATACACATACCTTTGTAATCGGGCGAGTTTCTACTTTCAGATGCAACCGGAATTTCTCGAGCTCGTCAATCCGTTCGCGAGATATGGAAGTTTGATATTAAGGAACGGTTGAGAAACCATCAAAATTTTCGCAAGTCTGATACTCGAAACCAATAACTACAAAGGCTTAGGGGAAGAATACACATACCGTTGTAATGGGGAGAGTTTCTTCTTCCAGATGCAACCGGAATTTCTCGTGTTCGTCAATCAGTTCGCGAGATATGGGAGTTTGAAGTTAAGGAATGGTTGAGAAACCATCAAAATTTAGGCAATTCCGATGCTAGAAACGAATAACTGGAATGACCTAGGGGAAAAGTACACACACCATTGTAATTGGTCGAGTTTCTACCTTCAGATGCAACAGGAAATAATCGAGTTCGTCTATCCGTTCCCGAGATATGGGAGTTTGAAGTTAAGGAATGGTTGAGAAACCATCACAATATTCGCAAGTCTGATACTCGAAACCAATAACTACTATGGCCTAGGGGAAAAATACACATACCTATGTAAAGGGGCGACATTCTACTTTCAGATGCAACAAGAATTTCTCGAGTTCGTCAATCCGTTCGCGAGATATGGGAGTTTGAAGATAAGGAATGGTTGAGAAACCATCAAAATTTAGGCAATTCCGATGCTGGAAACGAATAACTGGAATGACCTAGGGGAAAAGTACACACACCATTATAATCGGTCGAGTTTCTACTTTCAGATGCAACAGGAAATAATCGAGATCGTCTATCCGTTCCCGAGATATGGGAGTTTGAAGTTAAGGAATGCTTGAGAAACCATCAAAATTTTCGCAAGTCTGATACTCGAAACCAATAACTACTATGGCCTAGGGGAAAAAAACACATACCTATGTAAACGGGCGACTTTCTACTTTCAGATGCAGCAGGAATTTCTCGAGATCGTCAATCCGTTCGCGAGATATGGGAGTTTGAATTTAAGGAATGGTTGAGATACCATCAAAATTTTGGCAATTCCGATGCTAGAAACGAATAACTGGAACGACCTAGGGGAAAAGTACACACACCATTGTAATCGGTCGAGTTTCTACTTTCAGAAGCGACTGGAACTTCTCGAGTTCGCCAATCCGTTCGCGAGGTATCGAAGTTTGAGGTTAAGGAATGGTTGAGGAACCATCAAAATTTTCGCAAGTCTGATACTCGAAACCAATAACTACTATGGCCTAGGGGAAAAAAACACATACCTATGTAAACGGGCGACTTTCTACTTTCAGATGCAGCAGGAATTTCTCGAGATCGTCAATCCGTTCGCGAGATATGGGAGTTTGAATTTAAGGAATGGTTGAGAAACCATCAAAATTTAGGCAATTCCGATGCTTGAAACGAATAACTGGAATGACCTAGGGGAAACATACACACACCATTGTAATCGGTCGAGTTTCTACTTTCAGATGCAACAGGAAATAATCGAGTTCGTCAATCCGTTCCCGAGATATGGGAGTTTGATGTTAAGGAATGCTTGAGAAACCATCAAAATTTTGGCAATTCCGATGCTAGAAACGAATAACTGGAATGACCTAGGGGAAAAGTACACACACCATTGTAATCGGTCGAGTTTCTACTTTCAGATGCAACAGGAAATAATCGAGTTCGTCAATCCGTTCGCGAGATATGGGAGTTTGAAGTTAAGGAATGCTTGAGAAACCATCAAAATTTGCGCAAGTCTGATACTCGAAACCAATAACTACAAAGGCCTAGGGGAAAAATACTCATACCTTTGTAATCGGGCGAGTTTCTACTTTCAGATACAACAGGAATTTCTCGAGCTCGACAATCCGTTCGCGAGATATGGGAGTTTGAAGTTAAGGAATGGTTGAGATACCATCAAAACTTCCGCAAGTCTGATACTCGAAACCAATAACTACTACGGCCCAGCGCAAAAATACACTCACCGTTGTAATCGGGCGAGTTTCTGCTTTCAGATGCAACAGGAATTTCTCGTGTTCCTCAATCCGTTCGCGAGATATGGGTGTTTGAAATTAAGGAATGGTTGAGAAACCATCAAAAGTTTCGCAATTCTGATGCTAGAAACGAATAACTGGAATGACCTAGGGGAAAAGAACACACACCATTGTAATCGGGCAAGTTTCTACTTTCAGAGACGACAGGAACTTCTCGAGTTCGTCAATCCGTTCGCGATATATGGGAGTTTGAAATTAAGGAACGGTTGAGTAACCATCAAAATTTTCGCAAGTCTGATACTCGAAACCAATAACTACAAAGGCTTAGGGGTAAAATACACATACCGTTGTAATCGGGAGAGTTTCTTCTTCCAGATGCAACCGGAATTTCTCGTGTTCCTCAATCCGTTCGCGAGATATGGGTGTTTGAAATTAAGGAATGTTTGAGAAACCATCAAAATTTTCGCAATTCTGATGCTAGAAAAGAATAACTGGAATGACCTAGGGGAAAAGTACACACACCATTGTAATCGGTCGACTTTCTACTTCCAGATGCAACAGGAAATAATCGAGTTCGGCAATTCGTTCGCGAGATATGGGAGTTTGAAGTTAAGGAATGGTTGAGAAACCGTCACAATTTTCGCAAGTCTGATACTCGAAACCAATAACTACAATGGCCTAGGGGAAAAGTACACACACCATTGTAATCGGTCGAGTTTCTACTTTCAGGTGCAACAGGAAATAATCGAGTTTTTCAATCCGTTCTCGAGATATGGGAGTTTGATGTTAAGGAATGCTTGAAAAACCATCAAAATTTTCGCAAATCTGATACTCGAAACCAATAACTACAATGGCCTAGGGGAAAAATACACATACCGTTGTAATCGGGCGAGTTTCTGCTTTCAGATGCAACAGGAATTTCTCGTGTTCCTCAATCCGTTCGCGAGATATGGGTGTTTGAAATTAAGGAATGGTTGAGAAACCATCAAAAGTTTCGCATATTCTGATGCTAGAAACGAATAACTGGAATGACCTAGGGGAAAAGTACACACACCATTGTAATCGGGCAAGTTTCTACTTTCAGAGACGACAGGAACTTCTCGAGTTCGTCAATCCGTTCGCGATATATGGGAGTTTGAAATTAAGGAACGGTTGAGTAACCATCAAAATTTTCGCAAGTCTGATACTCGAAACCAATAACTACAAAGGCTTAGGGGTAAAATACACATACCGTTGTAATCGGGAGAGTTTCTTCTTCCAGATGCAACCGGAATTTCTCGTGTTCCTCAATCCGTTCGCGAGATATGGGTGTTTGAAATTAAGGAATGCTTGAGAAACAATCAAAATTTTCGCAAGTCTGATACTCGAAACCAATAACTACTATGGCCTAGGGCAAAAATACACATACCGTTGTAATCGGGCGAGTTTCTGCTTTCAGATGCAATAGGAAATTCTCGAGTTCGTCAATCCGTTCGCGAGATATGGGAGTTTGAAATTAAGGAATGGTTGAGAAACCGTCACAATTTTCGCAAGTCTGATACTCGAAACCAATAACTACAATGGCCTAGGGGAAAAGTACACACACCATTGTAATCGGTCGAGTTTCTACTTTCAGATGCAACAGGAAATAATCGAGTTTTTCAATCCGTTCTCGAGATATGGGAGTTTGATGTTAAGGAATGCTTGAAAAACCACCAAAATTTTCGCAAGTCTGATACTCGAAACCAATAACTACAATGGCCTAGGGGAAAAATACCCACACCGTTGTAATCGGGAGAGTTTCTACTTTCAGATGCAACAGGAATTTCTCGGATTCGGCAATCCGTTTGCGAGATATGTGAGTTTCAAGTTAAGGAACGCTTGAGAAACCATCAACATTTGCGCAAGTCTGATACGTGAAACCAATAACTACAAAGGCCTAGGGGAAAAATACACATACCTATGTAATCGGGCGAGTTTCTACTTTCGGCTGCAACAGGAATTTCTCGAGTTCGTCGATCCGTTCGCGAGATATGGGAGTTTGAAGTTAAGGAATGGTTCAGAAACCATCAAAATTTTCGCAAATCTGATACTCGAAACCAATAACTACAAAGGCCCAGGGGAAAAATACACATACCTTTGTAATCGGGCGAGTTTCTACTTTCAGATGCAACCGGAATTTCTCGAGCTCGTCAATCCGTTCGCGAGATATGGAAGTTTGATATTAAGGAACGGTTGAGAAACCATCAAAATTTTCGCAAGTCTGATACTCGAAACCAATAACTACAAAGGCTTAGGGGAAGAATACACATACCGTTGTAATGGGGAGAGTTTCTTCTTCCAGATGCAACCGGAATTTCTCGTGTTCGTCAATCAGTTCGCGAGATATGGGAGTTTGAAGTTAAGGAATGGTTGAGAAACCATCAAAATTTAGGCAATTCCGATGCTAGAAACGAATAACTGGAATGACCTAGGGGAAAAGTACACACACCATTGTAATTGGTCGAGTTTCTACCTTCAGATGCAACAGGAAATAATCGAGTTCGTCTATCCGTTCCCGAGATATGGGAGTTTGAAGTTAAGGAATGGTTGAGAAACCATCACAATATTCGCAAGTCTGATACTCGAAACCAATAACTACTATGGCCTAGGGGAAAAATACACATACCTATGTAAAGGGGCGACATTCTACTTTCAGATGCAACAAGAATTTCTCGAGTTCGTCAATCCGTTCGCGAGATATGGGAGTTTGAAGATAAGGAATGGTTGAGAAACCATCAAAATTTAGGCAATTCCGATGCTGGAAACGAATAACTGGAATGACCTAGGGGAAAAGTACACACACCATTGTAATCGGGCAAGTTTCTACTTTCAGAGACGACAGGAACTTCTCGAGTTCGTCAATCCGTTCGCGATATATGGGAGTTTGAAATTAAGGAACGGTTGAGTAACCATCAAAATTTTCGCAAGTCTGATACTCGAAACCAATAACTACAAAGGCTTAGGGGTAAAATACACATACCGTTGTAATCGGGAGAGTTTCTTCTTCCAGATGCAACCGGAATTTCTCGTGTTCCTCAATCCGTTCGCGAGATATGGGTGTTTGAAATTAAGGAATGCTTGAGAAACAATCAAAATTTTCGCAAGTCTGATACTCGAAACCAATAACTACTATGGCCTAGGGCAAAAATACACATACCGTTGTAATCGGGCGAGTTTCTGCTTTCAGATGCAATAGGAAATTCTCGAGTTCGTCAATCCGTTCGCGAGATATGGGAGTTTGAAATTAAGGAATGGTTGAGAAACCGTCACAATTTTCGCAAGTCTGATACTCGAAACCAATAACTACAATGGCCTAGGGGAAAAGTACACACACCATTGTAATCGGTCGAGTTTCTACTTTCAGATGCAACAGGAAATAATCGAGTTTTTCAATCCGTTCTCGAGATATGGGAGTTTGATGTTAAGGAATGCTTGAAAAACCACCAAAATTTTCGCAAGTCTGATACTCGAAACCAATAACTACAATGGCCTAGGGGAAAAATACCCACACCGTTGTAATCGGGAGAGTTTCTACTTTCAGATGCAACAGGAATTTCTCGGATTCGGCAATCCGTTTGCGAGATATGTGAGTTTCAAGTTAAGGAACGCTTGAGAAACCATCAACATTTGCGCAAGTCTGATACGTGAAACCAATAACTACAAAGGCCTAGGGGAAAAATACACATACCTATGTAATCGGGCGAGTTTCTACTTTCGGCTGCAACAGGAATTTCTCGAGTTCGTCGATCCGTTCGCGAGATATGGGAGTTTGAAGTTAAGGAATGGTTCAGAAACCATCAAAATTTTCGCAAATCTGATACTCGAAACCAATAACTACAAAGGCCCAGGGGAAAAATACACATACCTTTGTAATCGGGCGAGTTTCTACTTTCAGATGCAACCGGAATTTCTCGAGCTCGTCAATCCGTTCGCGAGATATGGAAGTTTGATATTAAGGAACGGTTGAGAAACCATCAAAATTTTCGCAAGTCTGATACTCGAAACCAATAACTACAAAGGCTTAGGGGAAGAATACACATACCGTTGTAATGGGGAGAGTTTCTTCTTCCAGATGCAACCGGAATTTCTCGTGTTCGTCAATCAGTTCGCGAGATATGGGAGTTTGAAGTTAAGGAATGGTTGAGAAACCATCAAAATTTAGGCAATTCCGATGCTAGAAACGAATAACTGGAATGACCTAGGGGAAAAGTACACACACCATTGTAATTGGTCGAGTTTCTACCTTCAGATGCAACAGGAAATAATCGAGTTCGTCTATCCGTTCCCGAGATATGGGAGTTTGAAGTTAAGGAATGGTTGAGAAACCATCACAATATTCGCAAGTCTGATACTCGAAACCAATAACTACTATGGCCTAGGGGAAAAATACACATACCTATGTAAAGGGGCGACATTCTACTTTCAGATGCAACAAGAATTTCTCGAGTTCGTCAATCCGTTCGCGAGATATGGGAGTTTGAAGATAAGGAATGGTTGAGAAACCATCAAAATTTAGGCAATTCCGATGCTGGAAACGAATAACTGGAATGACCTAGGGGAAAAGTACACACACCATTATAATCGGTCGAGTTTCTACTTTCAGATGCAACAGGAAATAATCGAGATCGTCTATCCGTTCCCGAGATATGGGAGTTTGAAGTTAAGGAATGCTTGAGAAACCATCAAAATTTTCGCAAGTCTGATACTCGAAACCAATAACTACTATGGCCTAGGGGAAAAAAACACATACCTATGTAAACGGGCGACTTTCTACTTTCAGATGCAGCAGGAATTTCTCGAGATCGTCAATCCGTTCGCGAGATATGGGAGTTTGAATTTAAGGAATGGTTGAGAAACCATCAAAATTTAGGCAATTCCGATGCTTGAAACGAATAACTGGAATGACCTAGGGGAAACATACACACACCATTGTAATCGGTCGAGTTTCTACTTTCAGATGCAACAGGAAATAATCGAGTTCGTCAATCCGTTCCCGAGATATGGGAGTTTGATGTTAAGGAATGCTTGAGAAACCATCAAAATTTTGGCAATTCCGATGCTAGAAACGAATAACTGGAATGACCTAGGGGAAAAGTACACACACCATTGTAATCGGTCGAGTTTCTACTTTCAGATGCAACAGGAAATAATCGAGTTCGTCAATCCGTTCCCGAGATATGGGAGTTTGATGTTAAGGAATGCTTGAGAAACCATCAATATTTTCGCAAGTCTGATACTCGAAACCAATAACTACTCTGGCCTAGGGCAAAAATACACATACCTTTGTAATCGGACGAGTTTCTGGTTTCAGATGCAACAGGAATTTATCGAGTTCGTAAATCCGTTCGCGAGATATGGGAGTTTGAAATTAAGGAACGGTTGAGAAACCATCAAAATTTTCGCAAGTCTGATACTCGAAACCAATAACTACAAAGACTTAGGGGAAAAATACACATACCGTTGTAATCGGGAGAGTTTCTTCTTCCAGATGCAACCGGAATTTCTCGTGTTGGTCAATCCGTTCGCGTAATATGGGAGTTTGAAATTAAGGAATGGTTGAGAAACCATCACAATTTTCGCAATTCTGATACTAGAAACGAATAACTGGAATGACCTGGGGGAAAAGTACACACACCATTGTAATCGGTCGACTTTCAACTTTCATATGCAACAGGAAATAATCGAGTTCGTCAATCCGTTCGCGATATATATTGGAGTTTGAAGTTAAGGAATGCTTGAGAAACCACCAAAATTTTCGCAAGTCTGATACTCGAAACCTATAACTAATATGGCCTCGGAGAAAAATACACATACCTTTGTAATCGGGCGAGTTTCTACTGTCAGATGCAACAGGAATTTCTCGAGTTCGTCAATCCGTTCGCGAGATATGGGAGTTTGAAGTTAAGGAATGGTTGAGAAACCATCAAAATTTTCGCAAGACTGACACTCGAAACCAATAACTACAAAGGCCTAGGGGAAAAATACACATACCTTTGTAATCGGGCGAGTTTCTACTTTCAGATGCAACAGGAATTTCTCGAGCTCGTCAATCCGTTCGCGAGATATGGGAGTTTGAAATTAAGGAACGGTTGAGAAACCATCAAAATTTTCGCAAGTCTGATACTCGAAACCAATAATTACAAAGGCTTAGGGCAAAAATACACACACCGTTGTAATCGGGAGAGCTTTTTCTTCCAGATGCAACCGGAATTTCTCGTGTTCGTCAATCCGTTCGCGAGATATGGGAGTTTGAAGTTAAGGAATGGTTGACAAACCACCACAATTTTCGCAATTCTGATACTAGAAACGAATAACTGGAATGACCTGGGGGAAAAGTACACATACCTTTGTAATCGGACGAGTTTCTGGTTTCAGATGCAACAGGAATTTATCGAGTTCGTAAATCCGTTCGCGAGATATGGGAGTTTGAAATTAAGGAACGGTTGAGAAACCATCAAAATTTTCGCAAGTCTGATACTCGAAACCAATAACTACAAAGACTTAGGGGAAAAATACACATACCGTTGTAATCGGGAGAGTTTCTTCTTCCAGATGCAACCGGAATTTCTCGTGTTGGTCAATCCGTTCGCGTAATATGGGAGTTTGAAATTAAGGAATGGTTGAGAAACCATCACAATTTTCGCAATTCTGATACTAGAAACGAATAACTGGAATGACCTGGGGGAAAAGTACACACACCATTGTAATCGGTCGACTTTCAACTTTCATATGCAACAGGAAATAATCGAGTTCGTCAATCCGTTCGCGATATATATTGGAGTTTGAAGTTAAGGAATGCTTGAGAAACCACCAAAATTTTCGCAAGTGTGATACTCGAAACCAATAACTGGAATGGTCTAGGGGAAAAGTACACACATCATTGTAATGTGGCGAGTTTCTACATTCAGATGCAACAGGAATTCCTCGAGTTCGTCATTCCGTTCGCGAGATATGGGAGTTTGAAGTTAAGGAATGCTTGAGAAACCACCAAAATTTTCGCAAGTCTGATACTCGAAACCTATAACTAATATGGCCTCGGAGAAAAATACACATACCTTTGTAATCGGGCGAGTTTCTACTGTCAGATGCAACAGGAATTTCTCGAGTTCGTCAATCCGTTCGCGAGATATGGGAGTTTGAAGTTAAGGAATGGTTGAGAAACCATCAAAATTTTCGCAAGACTGACACTCGAAACCAATAACTACAAAGGCCTAGGGGAAAAATACACATACCTTTGTAATCGGGCGAGTTTCTACTTTCAGATGCAACAGGAATTTCTCGAGCTCGTCAATCCGTTCGCGAGATATGGGAGTTTGAAATTAAGGAACGGTTGAGAAACCATCAAAATTTTCGCAAGTCTGATACTCGAAACCAATAATTACAAAGGCTTAGGGCAAAAATACACACACCGTTGTAATCGGGAGAGCTTTTTCTTCCAGATGCAACCGGAATTTCTCGTGTTCGTCAATCCGTTCGCGAGATATGGGAGTTTGAAGTTAAGGAATGGTTGACAAACCATCAAAATTTTCGCAAGTGTGATACTCGAAACCAATAACTGGAATGGTCTAGGGGAAAAGTACACACATCATTGTAATGTGGCGAGTTTCTACTTTCAGATGCAACAGGAATTCCTCGAGTTCGTCATTCCGTTCGCGAGATATGGGAGTTTGAAGTTAAGGAATGGTTGAGAAACCAACAAAATTTTCGCTAGTCTGATACTCGAAACTGATAACCGGAATGGCCTAGGGGAAAAGTACACACACCATTGTAATCGGCCGAGTTTCTACTTTCAGATGCAACAGGAATTTCTGGAGTTCGTCAACCGTTCGCGAGATATGCGAGTTTGAAGTTAAGGAATGGATGAGAAACCAACAAAATTTTCGCAAATCTGATACTCGAAACCAATAACTACTACGGCCTAGGGCAAAAATACACATACCATTGTAATCGGACGAGTTTCTGTTTCAGATGCAACAGGAATTTCTCGAGTTCGTCAATCCGTTCGCGAGATATGGGAGTTTGAAGTTAAGGAATGGTTGAGAGACCATCAAAATTTTCGCACGTCTGATACTCGAAACCAATAGCTACAAAGGCCTAGGGGAAAAATACACATACCTTTGTAATCGGGCGAGTTTCTTCTTTCAGAAGCAACTGGAATTTCTCGAGTTCGTCAATCCGTTCGCGAGATATGGGAGTTTAAAGTTAAGGAGTGGTTGAGAAACCATCAAAATTTTCGCAAGTCTGATACTCGAAACCAATAACTACAATGGCCTAGGGGAAAAATACACATACCGTTGTAATCGGGCGAGTTTCTACTTCCAGATGCAACCGGAAGTCCTCGAGTTCGTCAATCCGTTCGCGAGATATGGGAGTTTGAAATTAAGGAATGGTTGAGAAACCAACAAAATTTTCGCAAGTCTGATACTCGAAACCAATAACTACTACGGCCTAGGGCAAAAATGCACATACCATTGTAATCGGACGAGTTTCTGTTTCAGATGCAACAGGAATTTCTCGAGTTCGTCATTCCGTTCGCGTGATATGGGTGTATGAATGTAAGGAATGGATGAGAAACCATCAAAATTTTCGCTGGTCTGATACTCGAAACCAATAACTGGAATGGCCTAGGGCAAAAATACACATACCTTTGTAATCGGGCGAGTTTCTACTTTCAGATGCAACAGGATTTTCTCGAGTTCGTCAATTCGTTCGCGAGATATGGGAGTTTGAAGTTAAGGAATGGTTGAGAAACCATCAAAATTTTCGCAAGTCTGATACTCGAAACAAATAACTGCAATGGCCTAGGGAAAAATTCACATACCATTGTAATCGGACGAGTTTCTGTTTCAGATGCAACAGGAATTTCTCGAGGTCGTCAATCCGTTCGCGAGATATGGGAGTTTGAAGTTAAGGAATGGTTGAGAAGACATCAAAATTTTCGCAAGTCTGATACTCGAAACCAATAAATACAATGGCCTAGGGGAAAAAAATACACATAGCGTCGTAATCGGGAGAGTTTCTGTTTTCAGATGCAACAGAAATTTTCGGATTCGTCAATCCGTTCGCAAAATATGGGAGTTGGTGTTAAGGAACGGTTGAGAAACCATCACAATTTTCGCAAGTCTGATACTCGACACCAATAACTACTATGGCCTAGGGCAAAAATACACATACCGTTGTAATCGGACGAGTTTCTGGTATCAGATGCAACAGGAATTTCTCGAGTTCGTCAGCCGTTCGCGACATATGGGAGTTTGAAGTTAAGGAATGGTTGAGAAACCAACAAAATTTTCGCAATTCTGATACTCGAAACCAATAACTACTACGGCCTAGGGCAAAAATTCACATACCATTGTAATCGGACGAGTTTCTGTTTCAGATGCAACAGGAATTTCTCGAGGTCGTCAATCCGTTCGCGAGATATGGGAGTTTGAAGTTAAGGAATGGTTGAGAAGACATCAAAATTTTCGCAAGTCTGATACTCGAAACCAATAAATACAATGGCCTAGGGGAAAAAAATACACATAGCGTCGTAATCGGGAGAGTTTCTGTTTTCAGATGCAACAGAAATTTTCGGATTCGTCAATCCGTTCGCAAAATATGGGAGTTGGTGTTAAGGAACGGTTGAGAAACCATCACAATTTTCGCAAGTCTGATACTCGACACCAATAACTACTATGGCCTAGGGCAAAAATACACATACCGTTGTAATCGGACGAGTTTCTGGTATCAGATGCAACAGGAATTTCTCGAGTTCGTCAGCCGTTCGCGACATATGGGAGTTTGAAGTTAAGGAATGGTTGAGAAACCAACAAAATTTTCGCAATTCTGATACTCGAAACCAATAACTACTACGGCCTAGGGCAAAAATTCACATACCATTGTAATCGGACGAGTTTCTGTTTCAGATGCAACAGGAATTTCTCGAGTTCGTCATTCCGTTCGCGAGATATGGGAGTTTGAAGTTAAGGAATGGTTGAGAAACCAACAAAATTTTCGCTAGTCTGATACTCGAAACTGATAACCGGAATGGCCTAGGGGAAAAATACACATACCTTTGTAATCGGGCAAGTTTCTGCTTTCAGAAGCAACTGGAATTTCTCGAGTTCGTCAATCCGTTCGCGAGATATGGGAGTTTAAAGTTAAGGAGTGGTTGAGAAACCATCAAAATTTTCGCAAGTCTGATACTCGAAACCAATAACTACAATGGCCTAGGGGAAAAATACACATACCGTTGTAATCGGGCGAGTTTCTACTTCCAGATGCAACCGGAAGTCCTCGAGTTCGTCAATCCGTTCGCGAGATATGGGAGTTTGAAATTAAGGAATGGTTGAGAAACCAACAAAATTTTCGCAAGTCTGATACTCGAAACCAATAACTACTACGGCCTGGGGCAAAAATGCACATACCATTGTAATCGGACGAGTTTCTGTTTCAGATGCAACAGGAATTTCTCGAGTTCGTCATTCCGTTCGCGTGATATGGGTGTATGAATGTAAGGAATGGATGAGAAACCATCAAAATTTTCGCTGGTCTGATACTCGAAACCAATAACTGGAATGGCCTAGGGCAAAAATACACATACCTTTGTAATCGGGCGAGTTTCTACTTTCAGATGCAACAGGAATTTCTCGAGTTCGTCAATTCGTTCGCGAGATATGGGAGTTTGAAGTTAAGGAATGGTTGAGAAGACATCAAAATTTTCGCAAGCCTGATACTCGAAACCAATAAATACAATGGCCTAGGGTAAAAAAATACACATAGCGTCGTAATCGGGGGAGTTTCTGTTTTCAGATGCAACAGAAATTTTCGGATTCGTCAATCCGTTCGCGAAATATGGGAGTTGGTGTTAAGGAACGGTTGAGAAACCATCACAATTTTCGCAAGTCTGATACTCGAAACCAATAACTAATATGGCCTAGGGCAAAAATACACATACCGTTGTAATCGGACGAGTTTCTACTTTCAGATGCAACAGGAATTTCTCGAGTTCGTCAATTCGTTCGCGAGATATGGGAGTTTGAAGTTAAGGAATGGTTGAGAAACCATCAAAATTTTCGCAAGTCTGATACTCGAAACAAATAACTGCAATGGCCTAGGGAAAAAATACACATAGCGCTGTAATCGGGAGAGTTTCTATTTTCAGATGCAACAGAAATTTTTCGGATTCGTCAATCCGTTCGTGAGATATGGGAGTTTGAATTTAAGGAATGGTTGAGAAACCATAAAAATTTTCGCAAGTCTGATACTCGAAACCAATAACTACTATGGCCTAGGGCAAAAATACACATACCGTTGTAATGGGGCGAGTTTCTACTTTCAGATGCAACAGGAATTTCTCGAGTTCGTCAATCCGTTCGCGAGACATGGGAGTTTAAAGTTAAGGAGTGGTTGAGAAACCATCAAAATTTTCGCAAGTCTGATACTCGAAACCAATAACTACAATGGCCTACGGGAAAAATACACATACCGTTGTAATCGGGCGAGTTTCTACTTCCAGATGCAACCGGAAGTCCTCGAGTTCGTCAATCCGTTCGCGAGATATGGGAGTTTGAAATTAAGGAATGGTTGAGAAACCAACAAAATTTTCGCAAATCTGATACTCGAAACCAATAACTACTACGGCCTAGGGCAAAAATTCACATACCATTGTAATCGGACGAGTTTCTGTTTCAGATGCAACAGGAATTTCTCGAGTTCGTCATTCCGTTCGCGAGATATGGGAGTTTGAAGTTAAGGAATGGTTGAGAAACCAACAAAATTTTCGCTAGTCTGATACTCGAAACTGATAACCGGAATGGCCTAGGGGAAAAGTACACACACCATTGTAATCGGCCGAGTTTCTACTTTCAGATGCAACAGGAATTTCTGGAGTTCGTCAACCGTTCGCGAGATATGGGAGTTTGAAGTTAAGGAATGGATGAGAAACCAACAAAATTTTCGCAAATCTGATACTCGAAACCAATAACTACTACGGCCTAGGGCAAAAATACACATACCATTGTAATCGGACGAGTTTCTGTTTCAGATGCAACAGGAATTTCTCGAGTTCGTCAATCCGTTCGCGAGATATGGGAGTTTGAAGTTAAGGAATGGTTGAGAGACCATCAAAATTTTCGCACGTCTGATACTCGAAACCAATAGCTACAAAGGCCTAGGGGAAAAATACACATACCTTTGTAATCGGGCGAGTTTCTGCTTTCAGAAGCAACTGGAATTTCTCGAGTTCGTCAATCCGTTCGCGAGATATGGGAGTTTAAAGTTAAGGAGTGGTTGAGAAACCTTCAAAATTTTCGCAAGTCTGATACTCGAAACCAATAACTACAATGGCCTAGGGGAAAAATACACATACCGTTGTAATCGGGCGAGTTTCTACTTCCAGATGCAACCGGAAGTCCTCGAGTTCGTCAATCCGTTCGCGAGATATGGGAGTTTGAAATTAAGGAATGGTTGAGAAACCAACAAAATTTTCGCAAGTCTGATACTCGAAACCAATAACTACTACGGCCTAGGGCAAAAATGCACATACCATTGTAATCGGGCGAGTTTCTACTTTCAGATGCAACAGGAATTTCTCGAGTTCGTCAATTCGTTCGCGAGATATGGGAGTTTGAAGTTAAGGAATGGTTGAGAAGACATCAAAATTTTCGCAAGTCTGATACTCGAAACCAATAAATACAATGGCCTAGGGGAGAAAATACACATAGCGTCGTAATCGGGAGAGTTTCTGTTTTCAGATGCAACAGAAATTTTCGGATTCGTCAATCCGTTCGCGAAATATGGGAGTTGGTGTTAAGGAACGGTTGAGAAACCATCACAATTTTCGCAAGTCTGATACTCGAAACCAATAACTACTATGGCCTAGGGCAAAAATACACATACCGTTGTAATCGGACGAGTTTCTGGTATCAGATGCAACAGGAATTTCTCGAGTTTGTCAGCCGTTCGCGACATATGGGAGTTTGAAGTTAAGGAATGGTTGAGAAACCAACAAAATTTTCGCAATTCTGATACTCGAAACCAATAACTACTACGGCCTAGGGCAAAAATTCACATACCATTGTAATCGGACGAGTTTCTGTTTCAGATGCAACAGGAATTTCTCGAGTTCGTCAATCCGTTCGCGAGATATGGGAGTTTGAAGTTAAGGAATGGTTGAGAAGACATCAAAATTTTCGCAAGTCTGATACTCGAAACCAATAAATACAATGGCCTAGGGGAAAAAAATACACATAGCGTCGTAATCGGGAGAGTTTCTGTTTTCAGATGCAACAGAAATTTTCGGATTCGTCAATCCGTTCGCAAAATATGGGAGTTGGTGTTAAGGAACGGTTGAGAAACCATCACAATTTTCGCAAGCCTGATACTCGAAACCAATAACTACTATGGCCTAGGGCAAAAATACACATACCGTTGTAATCGGACGAGTTTCTGGTATCAGATGCAACAGGAATTTCTCGAGTTCGTCAGCCGTTCGCGACATATGGGAGTTTGAAGTTAAGGAATGGTTGAGAAACCAACAAAATTTTCGCTAGTCTGATACTCGAAACTGATAACCGGAATGGCCTAGGGGAAAAGTACACACACCATTGTAATCGGCCGAGTTTCTACTTTCAGATGCAACAGGAATTTCTGGAGTTCGTCAACCGTTCGCAAGATATGGGAGTTTGAAGTTAAGGAATGGATGAGAAACCAACAAAATTTTCGCAAATCTGATACTCGAAACCAATAACTACTACGGCCTAGGGCAAAAATACACATACCATTGTAATCGGACGAGTTTCTGTTTCAGATGCAACAGGAATTTCTCGAGTTCGTCAATCCGTTCGCGAGATATGGGAGTTTGAAGTTAAGGAATGGTTGAGAGACCATCAAAATTTTCGCACGTCTGATACTCGAAACCAATAGCTACAAAGGCCTAGGGGAAAAATACACATACCTTTGTAATCGGGCAAGATTCTGCTTTCAGAAGCAACTGGAATTTCTCGAGTTCGTCAATCCGTTCGCGAGATATGGGAGTTTAAAGTTAAGGAGTGGTTGAGAAACCATCAAAATTTTCGCAAGTCTGATACTCGAAACCAATAACTACAATGGCTTAGGGGAAAAATACACATACCGTTGTAATCGGGCGAGTTTCTACTTCCAGATGCAACCGGAAGTCCTCGAGTTCGTCAATCCGTTCGCGAGATATGGGAGTTTGAAATTAAGGAATGGTTGAGAAACCAACAAAATTTTCGCAAGTCTGATACTCGAAACCAATAACTACTACGGCCTGGGGCAAAAATGCACATACCATTGTAATCGGACGAGTTTCTGTTTCAGATGCAACAGGAATTTCTCGAGTTCGTCATTCCGTTCGCGTGATATGGGTGTATGAATGTAAGGAATGGATGAGAAACCATCAAAATTTTCGCTGGTCTGATACTCGAAACCAATAACTGGAATGGCCTAGGGCAAAAATACACATACCTTTGTAATCGGGCGAGTTTCTACTTTCAGATGCAACAGGAATTTCTCGAGTTCGTCAATTCGTTCGCGAGATATGGGAGTTTGAAGTTAAGGAATGGTTGAGAAGACATCAAAATTTTCGCAAGGCTGATACTCGAAACCAATAAATACAATGGCCTAGGGGAAAAAAATACACATAGCGTCGTAATCGGGGGAGTTTCTGTTTTCAGATGCAACAGAAATTTTCGGATTCGTCAATCCGTTCGCGAAATATGGGAGTTGGTGTTAAGGAACGGTTGAGAAACCATCACAATTTTCGCAAGTCTGATACTCGAAACCAATAACTACTATGGCCTAAGGCAAAAATACACATACCGTTGTAATCGGACGAGTTTCTGGTATCAGATGCAACAGGAATTTCTCGAGTTCGTCAGCCGTTCGCGACATATGGGAGTTTGAAGTTAAGGAATGGTTGAGAAACCAACAAAATTTTCGCAATTCTGATACTCGAAACCAATAACTACTACGGCCTAGGGCAAAAATTCACATACCATTGTAATCGGACGAGTTTCTGTTTCAGATGCAACAGGAATTTCTCGAGTTCGTCATTCCGTTCGCGAGATATGGGAATTTGAAGTTAAGGAATGGTTGCGAAACCAACAAAATTTTCGCTAGTCTGATACTCGAAACTGATAACCGGAAGGGCCTAGGGGAAAAGTACACACACCATTGTAATCGGCCGAGTTTCTACTTTCAGATGCAACAGGAATTTCTGGAGTTCGTCAACCGTTCGCGAGATATGGGAGTTTGAAGTTAAGGAATGGATGAGAAACCAACAAAATTTTCGCAAATCTGATACTCGAAACCAATAACTACTACGGCCTAGGGCAAAAATACACATACCATTGTAATCGGACGAGTTTCTGTTTCAGATGCAACAGGAATTTCTCGAGTTCGTCAATCCGTTCGCGAGATATGGGAGTTTGAAGTTAAGGAATGGTTGAGAGACCATCAAAATTTTCGCACGTCTGATACTCGAAACCAATAGCTACAAAGGTCTAGGGGAAAAATACACATACCTTTGTAATCGGGCGAGTTTCTGCTTTCAGAAGCAACTGGAATTTCTCGAGTTCGTCAATCCGTTCGCGAGATATGGGAGTTTAAATTTAAGGAGTGGTTGAGAAACCATCAAAATTTTCGCAAGTCTGATACTCGAAACCAATAACTACAATGGCCTAGGGGAAAAATACACATACCGTTGTAATCGGGCGAGTTTCTACTTCCAGATGCAACCGGAAGTCCTCGAGTTCGTCAATCCGTTCGCGAGATATGGGAGTTTGAAATTAAGGAATGGTTGAGAAACCAACAAAATTTTCGCAAGTCTGATACTCGAAACCAATAACTACTACGGCCTAGGGCAAAAATGCACATACCATTGTAATCGGACGAGTTTCTGTTTCAGATGCAACAGGAATTTCTCGAGTTCGTCATTCCGTTCGCGTGATATGGGTGTATGAATGTAAGGAATGGATGAGAAACCATCAAAATTTTCGCTGGTCTGATACTCGAAACCAATAACTGGAATGGCCTAGGGCAAAAATACACATACCCTTGTAATCGGGCGAGTTTCTACTTTCAGATGCAACAGGAATTTCTCGAGTTCGTCAATTCGTTCGCGAGATATGGGAGTTTGAAGTTAAGGAATGGTTGAGAAACCATCAAAATTTTCGCAAGTCTGATACTCGAAACCAATAACTGCAATGGCCTAGGGAAAAAATACACATAGCGCTGTAATCGGGAGAGTTTCTATTTTCAGATGCAACAGAAATTTTTCGGATTCGTCAATCCGTTCGTGAGATATGGGAGTTTGAAGTTAAGGAATGGTTGAGAAACCATAAAAATTTTCGCAAGTCTGATACTCGAAACCAATAACTACTATGGCCTAGGGCAAAAATACACATACCGTTGTAATGGGGCGAGTTTCTACTTTCAGATGCAACAGGAATTTCTCGAGTTCGTCAATCCGTTCGCGAGATATGGGACTTTAAAGTTAAGGAGTGGTTGAGAAACCATCAAAATTTTCGCAAGTCTGATACTCGAAACCAATAACTACAATGGCCTAGGGGAAAAATACACATACCGTTGTAATCGGGCGAGTTTCTACTTCCAGATGCAACCGGAAGTCCTCGAGTTCGTCAATCCGTTCGCGAGATATGGGAGTTTGAAGTTAAAGAATGGTTGAGAAACCATCAAAATTTTCGCAAGTCTGATACTCGAAACCAATAACTGCAATGGCCTAGGGAAAAAATACACATAGCGCTGTAATCGGGAGAGTTTCTATTTTCAGATGCAACAGAAATTTTTCGGATTCGTCAATCCGTTCGTGAGATATGGGAGTTTGAAGTTAAGGAATGGTTGAGAAACCATAAAAATTTTCGCAAGTCTGATACTCGAAACCAATAACTACTATGGCCTAGGGCAAAAATACACATACCGTTGTAATGGGGCGAGTTTCTACTTTCAGATGCAACAGGAATTTCTCGAGTTCGTCAATCCGTTCGCGAGATATGGGAGTTTGAAGTTAAGGAATGGTTGAGAAACCATCAAAATTTTCGCTGGTCTGATACTCGAAACCGATAATTGGAATGGCCTAGGGGAAAAGTTCACACACCATTGTAACCGGGCGAGTTTCTACTTTCAGATGCAACAGGAATTTCTCGAGTTCGTCAACCGTTCGCAAGATATGGGTGTTTGAAGTTAAGGAATGGTTGAGAAGACATCAAAATTTTCGCAAGTCTGATACTCGAAACCAATAAATACAGATGCCTAGGGGAAAAATACACACACCATTGTATCCGGGCGAGTTTCTGTTTCAGATGCAACAGGAATTTCTCGAGTTCGTCTCTCCGTTCGCGAGATATGGGAGTTTGAAGTTAAGGAATGGTTGAGAAACCATCAAAATTTTCGCTGGTCTGATACTCGAAACCAATAACTGGAAAGGGCTAGGGGAAAAGAACAAACACCATTGTAATCGGGCGAGTTTCTACTTTCAGATGCAACAGGAATTTCTCGAGTTCGTCAATCCGTTCGCGAGATATGGGAGTTTGAAGTTAAGGAATGGTTGAGAAACCATCAAAATTTTCGCAAGTCTGATACTCGAAACAAATAACTACAAAGGCCTAGGGCAAAAATACACATACCATTGTAATCGGACGAGTTTCTGTTTCAGATGCAACAGGAATTTCTCGAGTTCGTCAATCCGTTCGCGAGATATGGGGGTTTGAAGTTAAGGAATGCGTGAGAAGCCATCAAAATTTTCGCAAGTCTGATACGCGAAACCAATAACTACAATGGCCTAGGGGAAAAATACACATACCATTGTAATCGGACGAGTTTCTGTTTCAGATGCAACAGGAATTTCTCGAGTTCGTCAATCCGTTCGCGAGATATGGGGGTTTGAAGTTAAGGAATGCGTGAGAAGCCATCAAAATTTTCGCAAGTCTGATACGCGAAACCAATAACTACAATGGCCTAGGGGAAAAATACACATACCTTTGTAATCGGGCGTGTTCCTACTTTCAGATGCAACAGGAATTTCTCGAGTTCGTCAATCCGTTCGCGAGATATGGGAGTTTAAAGTTAAGGAGTGGTTGAGAAACCATCAAAATTCTCGCAATTCTGATACACGAAACCAATAACTACAATGGCCTAGGGGAAAAATACACATAGCTTTGTAATCGGGCGTGTTTCTACTTTCAGTTGCAACAGGAATTTCTCGAGTTCATCAATCCGTTCGCGAGATGTGGGAGATTGAAGTTAAGGTGTGGTTGAGAAACCATCAAAATTTTCGCAAGTCTGATACTCGAAACCAACAACAGGAATGGCCTAGTGAAAAAGTACACACACCATTGCAATCGGGAGAGTTTCCACTTTCAGATGCGACAGTATTTCTCGAGTTCGCCAATCCGTTCGCGAGGTATGGGAGTGTGAAGTTAAGAAATGCTTGAGAAACCATCAAAATTTTCGCAAGTCTGATACGCGAAACCAATAACTACAATGGCCTAGATGAAAAATACACATACCTTTGTAATCTGGCGTGTTTCTTCTTTCGGATGCAACAGGAATTTCTCGAGTTCGTCAATCCGTTCGCGAGATATGGGAGTTTGAAGTTAAGGAGTGGTTGTGAAACCATCAAAATTATCGCAATTCTGATGCTAGAAACGAAAAACTGGAATGGCCTTGGGGAAAAGTACACACACCATAGTAATCGGGCGAGTTTCTACTTTCAGATGCAACAGGAATTTCTCGATTTCGTCAATCCGTTCGCGAGATATGGGAGTTTGAAGTTAAGGAATGGTTGAGAAACCATCAAAATTTTCGCAAGTCTGATATTCGAGAACAATAACTACTATGGCCTAGGGCAAAAATACACATACCGTTGTAATCGGGCGAGTTTCTGCTTTCAGGGGCAATAGGAAATTCTCGAGTTCGTCAATCCGTTCGAGAGATATGGGAGTTTGAAGTTAAGGAATGGTTGAGAAACCATCAAAATTTTCGCAAGTCTGATACTCGAAACCAATAACTGGAATTGCCTACGGGAAAAGTACACACACCATTGTAATCAGGCGAGTTTCTACTTTCAGATGCAACAGGAATTTCTCGAGTTCGCCAATCCGTTCGCGAGGTATGGGAGTTTGAAGTTAAGGAATCGTTGAGAAACCATCAAAATTTTCGCAAGTCTGATACTCGAAACCAATAACTACCAAGGCCTAGGGCAAAAATACATATACCGTTGTAAACGGGAGAGTTTCTGCTTTCAGAAGCAATAGGAAATTCTCGAGTTCGTCAATCCGTTCGAGAGATATGGTTGTTTGGTGTTAAGGAATGGTTGAGAAACCATAAAAATTTTCGCAAGTCTGATACCCGAAACCAATAACTACAGAGGCCTAGGGGAAAAACACACATGGCATTGTAATCGGGCGAGTTTCTACTTTCAGATGCAACAGGAATTTCTCGAGTTCGTCAATCCGTTCGCGAGATATGGGAGTTTGAAGTTAAGGAATGTTTGAGAAACCATCAAAATTTTCGTAAATCTGATACTCGAAACCAATAACTACAATGGCCTAGGGGCAAAACACAAATACCGTTGTAATCGGGCGAGTTTCTGGTTTCAGATGCAACAGCAATTTCTCGAGTTCGTCAATCCGTTCGCGAGATAAGACAGTTTGAAGTTAAGGAATAGTTGAGAAACCATCAAAATTTCCGCTGGTCTGATACTCGAAACCAATAACTGGAATGGCCTAGGGGAAAAGTACACACACCGTTGTAATCGGGCGAGTTTCTACTTTCAGATGCAACAGGAATTTCTCGAGTTCGTCATTCCGTTCGCGAGATATGGGAGTTTGAAGTTAAGGAATGATTGAGAAATCATCAAAATATTCACTGGTCTGATACTCGAAACCAATAACTAGAATGGCCTAGGGGAAAAGTACATGCACCATTGTGATCGGGCGAGTTTCTACTTTCAGATGCAACAGGAATTTCTCGAGTTCGTCATTCCGTTCGCGAGATATGGGAGTTTGAAGTTACGGAATGTTTGAGAAACCATCAAAATTTTCGCTGGTCTGATACTCGAAACCTATAACTGGAATGGCCTAGGGGAAAAGTACATACACCATTGTAATCGGGCGAGTTTCCACTTTCAGACGCAGCAGGAATTTCTCGAGTTCGCCAATCCGTTCGCGAGGTATGGGAGTTTGAAGTTAAGGAATCGTTGAGAAACCATCAAAATTTTCGCAAGTCTGATACTCGAAACCAATATCTACAAAGGCCTAGGGGAAAAATACACATAGCTTTGTAATCGGGCGAGTTTCTACTTTCAGATGCAACAGGAATTTCTCGAGTTCCTCAATCCGTTCGCGAGATATGGGAGTTTGAAGTTAAGGAATGCTTGAGAAACCATCAAAATTTTCGCAAGTCTGATACGCGAAACCAATAACTACAATGGCCTAGGGCAAAAATACACATACCGTTGTAATCGGGCGAGTTTCTGCTTTCAGATGCAACAGCAATTTCTCGAGTTCGTCATTCCGTTCGCGAGATATGGGAGTTTGGAGTTAAGGAATGATTGAGAAATCATCAAAATTTTCGCTGCTCTGATACTCGAAACCAATAACTAAAATGGCCTAGGGGAAAAGTACACACACCATTGTAATCGGGCGAGTTTCTACTTTCAGATGCAACAGGAACTTCTCGAGTTCGTCATTCCGTTCGCGAGATATGGGAGTTTGAAGTTACGGAATGTTTGAGAAACCATCAAAATTTTCGCTGGTCTGATACTCGAAACCTATAACTGGAATGGCCTAGGGGAAAATTACATACACCATTGTAATCGGGCGAGTTTCCACCTTCAGACGCAACAGGAATTTCTCGAGTTCGCCAATCCGTTCGCGAGGTATGGGAGTTTGAAGTTAAGGAATCGTTGAGAAACCATCAAAATTTTCGCAAGTCTGATTCTCGAAACCAATAACTACAAAGGCCTAGGGGAAAAATACACATACCATTGTAATCGGACGAGTTTCTGTTTCAGATGCAACAGGAATTTCTCGAGTTCGTCAATCCGTTCGCGAGATATGGGGGTTTGAAGTTAAGGAATGCTTGAGAAGCCATCAAAATTTTCGCAAGTCTGATACGCGAAACCAATAACTACAATGGCCCAGGGGAAAAATACACGTACCTTTGTAATCGGGCGTGTTCCTACTTTCAGATGCAACAGGAATTTCTCGGGTTCGTCAATCCGTTCGCTTGATATGGGAGTTTAAAGTTAAGGAGTGGTTGAAAAACCATCAAAATTTTCGCAAGTCTGTTACTCGAAACCAATAACTACAATGGCCTAGGGGAAAACTACAAATACCGTTGTAATCGGGCGAGTTTCTACTTCCAGATGCAACCGGAAGTCCTCGAGTTCGTCAATCCGTTCGCGAGATATGGGAGTTTGAAGTTAAGGAATGGTTGAGAAACCATCAAAATTTTCGCAAGGCTGATACTCGAAACCAATAACTACCAAGGCCTAGGGCAAAAATACACATACCGTTGTAATCGGGAGAGTTTCTGCTTTCAGATGCAATAGGAAATTCTCGAGTCCGTCAATCCGTTCGAGAGATATGGGTGTTTGGTGTTAAGGAATGGTTGAGAAACCATAAAAATTTTCGCAAGTCTGATACCCGAAACCAGTAACTACAATGGCCTAGGGCAAAAATACACATACCGTTGTAATCTGGGGAGCTTCTGCTCTCAGATGCCATAGGAAATTCTCGAGTTCGACAATCCGTTCGAGAGATATGGGTGTTTGGTGTTAAGGAATGGTTGAGAAACCATAAAAATTTTCGCAAGTCTGATACCCGAAACCAATAACTACAATGGCCTAGGGAAAAAATACACATACCGTTGTAATCGGGAGAGTTTCTGCTTTCAGATGCAATAGGAAATTCTCGAGTTCGTCAATCCGTTCGAGAGATATGGGAGTTTGAAGTTAAGGAATGGTTGAGAAACCATCAAAATTTTCGCAAGTCTGATACTCGAAACCAATAACTGGAATGGCCTAGGGGAAAATTACATACACCATTGTAATCGGGCGAGTTTCCACTTTCAGACGCAACAGGAATTTCTCGAGTTCGCCAATCCGTTCGCGAGGTATGGGAGTTTGAAGTTAAGGAATCGTTGAGAAACCATCAAAATTTTCGCAAGTCTGATACCCGAAACCAGTATCTACAATGGCCTAGGGCAAAAATACACATACCGTTGTAATCTGGGGAGCTTCTGCTCTCAGATGCCATGGGAATTTCTCGAGTTCCTCAATCCGTTCGCGAGATATGAGTGTTTGAAGTTAAGGAATGCTTGAGAAACCATCAAAATTTTCGCAAGTCTGATACGCGAAACCGATAACTACAATGGCCTAGGGCAAAAATACACATACCGTTGTAATCGGGCGAGTTTCTGCTTTCAGATGCAATAGGAAATTCTGGAGTTCGTTAATCTGTTCGCGAGATATGGGAGTTTGAAGTTAAGGAGTGGTTGAGAAACCATCAAAATTTTCGCAAGTCTGTTACTCGAGACCAATAACTGGAATGGCCTAGGGGAAAAGTACACACGCCGTTGTAATGGGGCGAGTTTCTGCTTTCCGATGCAACAGGAATTTCTCGAGTTCGTCAATCCGTTCGCGAGATATGGGAGTATGAAATTAAGGAATGGTTGAGAAACCAACAAAATTTTCGCAAGTCTGATACTCGAAACCAATAACTACTACGGCCTAGGGCAAAAATACACATACCGTTGTAATCGGGCGAGTTTCTACTTCCAGATGCAACCGGAAGTCCTCGAGTTCGTCAATCCGTTCGCGAGATATGGGAGTTTGAAGTTAAGGAATGGTTGAGAAAACATCAAAATTTTCGCAAGTCCGATACTCGAAACCAATAACTACAGAGGCCTAGGGGAAAAATACACACACCATTGTATCCGGGCGAGTTTCTGTTTCAGATGCAACAGGAATTTCTCGGGTTCGTCAATCCGTTCGCTTGATATGGGAGTTTAAAGTTAAGGAGTGGTTGAAAAACCATCAAAATTTTCGCAAGTCTGATACTCGAAACCAATAACTACAATGGCCTAGGGGAAAAATACAAATACCGTTCTAATCGGGCGAGTTTCTACTTCCAGATGCAACCGGAAGTCCTCGAGTTCGTCAATCCGTTCGCGAGATATGGGAGTTTGAAGTTAAGGAATGGTTGAGAAACCATCAAAATTTTCGCAAGGCTGATACTCGAAACCAATAACTACCAAGGCCTAGGGCAAAAATACACATACCGTTGTAATCGGGAGAGTTTCTGCTTTCAGATGCAATAGGAAATTCTCGAGTCCGTCAATCCGTTCGAGAGATATGGGTGTTTGGTGTTAAGGAATGGTTGAGAAACCATAAAAATTTTCGCAAGTCTGATACCCGAAACCAGTAACTACAATGGCCTAGGGCAAAAATACACATACCGTTGTAATCTGGGGAGCTTCTGCTCTCAGATGCCATAGGAATTTCTCGTGTTCCTCAATCCGTTCGCGAGATATGGGTGTTTGAAATTAAGGAATGCTTGAGAAACAATCAAAATTTTCGCAAGTCTGATACTCGAAACCAATAACTACTATGGCCTAGGGCAAAAATACACATACCGTTGTAATCGGGCGAGTTTCTGCTTTCAGATGCAATAGGAAATTCTCGAGTTCGTCAATCCGTTCGCGAGATATGGGAGTTTGAAGTTAAGGAATGGTTGAGAAACCGTCACAATTTTCGCAAGTCTGATACTCGAAACCAATAACTACAATGGCCTAGGGGAAAAGTACACACACCATTGTAATCGGTCGAGTTTCTACTTTCAGATGCAACAGGAAATAATCGAGTTTTTCAATCCGTTCTCGAGATATGGGAGTTTGATGTTAAGGAATGCTTGAAAAACCACCAAAATTTTCGCAAGTCTGATACTCGAAACCAATAACTACAATGGCCTAGGGGAAAAATACCCACACCGTTGTAATCGGGAGAGTTTCTACTTTCAGATGCAACAGGAATTTCTCGGATTCGGCAATCCGTTTGCGAGATATGTGAGTTTCAAGTTAAGGAACGCTTGAGAAACCATCAACATTTGCGCAAGTCTGATACGTGAAACCTATAACTACAAAGGCCTAGGGGAAAAATACACATACCTATGTAATCGGGCGAGTTTCTACTTTCGGCTGCAACAGGAATTTCTCGAGTTCGTCGATCCGTTCGCGAGATATGGGAGTTTGAAGTTAAGGAATGGTTCAGAAACCATCAAAATTTTCGCAAATCTGATACTCGAAACCAATAACTACAAAGGCCCAGGGGAAAAATACACATACCTTTGTAATCGGGCGAGTTTCTACATTCAGATGCAACCGGAATTTCTCGAGCTCGTCAATCCGTTCGCGAGATATGGAAGTTTGATATTAAGGAACGGTTGAGAAACCATCAAAATTTTCGCAAGTCTGATACTCGAAACCAATAACTACAAAGGCTTAGGGGAAGAATACACATACCGTTGTAATGGGGAGAGTTTCTTCTTCCAGATGCAACCGGAATTTCTCGTGTTCGTCAATCAGTTCGCGAGATATGGGAGTTTGAAGTTAAGGAATGGTTGAGAAACCATCAAAATTTAGGCAATTCCGATGCTAGAAACGAATAACTGGAATGACCTAGGGGAAAAGTACACACACCATTGTAATTGGTCGAGTTTCTACCTTCAGATGCAACAGGAAATAATCGAGTTCGTCTATCCGTTCCCGAGATATGGGAGTTTGAGGTTAAGGAATGGTTGAGAAACCATCACAATATTCGCAAGTCTGATACTCGAAACCAATAACTACTATGGCCTAGGGGAAAAATACACATACCTATGTAAAGGGGCGACATTCTACTTTCAGATGCAACAAGAATTTCTCGAGTTCGTCAATCCGTTCGCGAGATATGGGAGTTTGAAGATAAGGAATGGTTGAGAAACCATCAAAATTTAGGCAATTCCGATGCTGGAAACGAATAACTGGAATGACCTAGGGGAAAAGTACACACACCATTATAATCGGTCGAGTTTCTACTTTCAGATGCAACAGGAAATAATCGAGATCGTCTATCCGTTCCCGAGATATGGGAGTTTGAAGTTAAGGAATGCTTGAGAAACCATCAAAATTTTCGCAAGTCTGATACTCGAAACCAATAACTACTATGGCCTAGGAGAAAAAAACACATACCTATGTAAACGGGCGACTTTCTACTTTCAGATGCAGCAGGAATTTCTCGAGATCGTCAATCCGTTCGCGAGATATGGGAGTTTGAATTTAAGGAATGGTTGAGAAACCATCAAAATTTAGGCAATTCCGATGCTTGAAACGAATAACTGGAATGACCTAGGGGAAACATACACACACCATTGTAATCGGTCGAGTTTCTACTTTCAGATGCAACAGGAAATAATCGAGTTCGTCAATCCGTTCCCGAGATATGGGAGTTTGATGTTAAGGAATGCTTGAGAAACCATCAAAATTTTGGCAATTCCGATGCTAGAAACGAATAACTGGAATGACCTAGGGGAAAAGTACACACACCATTGTAATCGGTCGAGTTTCTACTTTCAGATGCAACAGGAAATAATCGAGTTCGTCAATCCGTTCGCGAGATATGGGAGTTTGAAGTTAAGGAATGCTTGAGAAACCATCAAAATTTGCGCAAGTCTGATACTCGAAACCAATAACTACAAAGGCCTAGGGGAAAAATACTCATACCTTTGTAATCGGGCGAGTTTCTACTTTCAGATACAACAGGAATTTCTCGAGCTCGACAATCCGTTCGCGAGATATGGAAGTTTGAAGTTAAGGAATGGTTGAGATACCATCAAAACTTCCGCAAGTCTGATACTCGAAACCAATAACTACTACGGCCCAGCGCAAAAATACACTCACCGTTGTAATCGGGCGAGTTTCTGCTTTCAGATGCAACAGGAATTTCTCGTGTTCCTCAATCCGTTCGCGAGATATGGGTGTTTGAAATTAAGGAATGGTTGAGAAACCATCAAAAGTTTCGCAATTCTGATGCTAGAAACGAATAACTGGAATGACCTAGGGGAAAAGAACACACACCATTGTAATCGGGCAAGTTTCTACTTTCAGAGACGACAGGAACTTCTCGAGTTCGTCAATCCGTTCGCGATATATGGGAGTTTGAAATTAAGGAACGGTTGAGTAACCATCAAAATTTTCGCAAGTCTGATACTCGAAACCAATAACTACAAAGGCTTAGGGGTAAAATACACATACCGTTGTAATCGGGAGAGTTTCTTCTTCCAGATGCAACCGGAATTTCTCGTGTTCCTCAATCCGTTCGCGAGATATGGGTGTTTGAAATTAAGGAATGTTTGAGAAACCATCAAAATTTTCGCAATTCTGATGCTAGAAAAGAATAACTGGAATGACCTAGGGGAAAAGTACACACACCATTGTAATCGGTCGACTTTCTACTTCCAGATGCAACAGGAAATAATCGAGTTCGGCAATTCGTTCGCGAGATATGGGAGTTTGAAGTTAAGGAATGGTTGAGAAACCGTCACAATTTTCGCAAGTCTGATACTCGAAACCAATAACTACAAAGGCTTAGGGGTAAAATACACATACCGTTGTAATCGGGAGAGTTTCTTCTTCCAGATGCAACCGGAATTTCTCGTGTTCCTCAATCCGTTCGCGAGATATGGGTGTTTGAAATTAAGGAATGCTTGAGAAACAATCAAAATTTTCGCAAGTCTGATACTCGAAACCAATAACTACTATGGCCTAGGGCAAAAATACACATACCGTTGTAATCGGGCGAGTTTCTGCTTTCAGATGCAATAGGAAATTCTCGAGTTCGTCAATCCGTTCGCGAGATATGGGTGTTTGAAATTAAGGAATGTTTGAGAAACCATCAAAATTTTCGCAATTCTGATGCTAGAAAAGAATAACTGGAATGACCTAGGGGAAAAGTACACACACCATTGTAATCGGTCGAGTTTCCACTTTCAGATGCAACAGGAAATAATCGAGTTCGTCAATCCGTTCGCGAGATATGGGAGTTTGAAGTTAAGGAATGCTTGAGAAACCATCAAAATTTTCGCAAGTCTGATACTCGAAACCAATAACTGGAATTGCCTACGGGAAAAGTACACACACCATTGTAATCAGGCGAGTTTCTACTTTCAGATGCAACAGGAATTTCTCGAGTTCGCCAATCCGTTCGCGAGGTATGGGAGTTTGAAGTTAAGGAATCGTTGAGAAACCATCAAAATTTTCGCAAGTCTGATACTCGAAACCAATAACTACCAAGGCCTAGGGCAAAAATACATATACCGTTGTAAACGGGAGAGTTTCTGCTTTCAGATGCAATAGGAAATTCTCGAGTTCGTCAATCCGTTCGAGAGATATGGTTGTTTGGTGTTAAGGAATGGTTGAGAAACCATAAAAATTTTCGCAAGTCTGATACCCGAAACCAATAACTACAGAGGCCTAGGGGAAAAACACACATGGCATTGTAATCGGGCGAGTTTCTACTTTCAGATGCAACAGGAATTTCTCGAGTTCGTCAATCCGTTCGCGAGATATGGGAGTTTGAAGTTAAGGAATGTTTGAGAAACCATCAAAATTTTCGTAAATCTGATACTCGAAACCAATAACTACAATGGCCTAGGGGCAAAACACAAATACCGTTGTAATCGGGCGAGTTTCTGGTTTCAGATGCAACAGCAATTTCTCGAGTTCGTCAATCCGTTCGCGAGATAAGACAGTTTGAAGTTAAGGAATAGTTGAGAAACCATCAAAATTTCCGCTGGTCTGATACTCGAAACCAATAACTGGAATGGCCTAGGGGAAAAGTACACACACCGTTGTAATCGGGCGAGTTTCTACTTTCAGATGCAACAGGAATTTCTCGAGTTCGTCATTCCGTTCGCGAGATATGGGAGTTTGAAGTTAAGGAATGATTGAGAAATCATCAAAATATTCGCTGGTCTGATACTCGAAACCAATAACTAGAATGGCCTAGGGGAAAAGTACATGCACCATTGTGATCGGGCGAGTTTCTACTTTCAGATGCAACAGGAATTTCTCGAGTTCGTCATTCCGTTCGCGAGATATGGGAGTTTGAAGTTACGGAATGTTTGAGAAACCATCAAAATTTTCGCTGGTCTGATACTCGAAACCTATAACTGGAATGGCCTAGGGGAAAAGTACATACACCATTGTAATCGGGCGAGTTTCCACTTTCAGACGCAGCAGGAATTTCTCGAGTTCGCCAATCCGTTCGCGAGGTATGGGAGTTTGAAGTTAAGGAATCGTTGAGAAACCATCAAAATTTTCGCAAGTCTGATACTCGAAACCAATATCTACAAAGGCCTAGGGGAAAAATACACATAGCTTTGTAATCGGGCGAGTTTCTACTTTCAGATGCAACAGGAATTTCTCGAGTTCCTCAATCCGTTCGCGAGATATGGGAGTTTGAAGTTAAGGAATGCTTGAGAAACCATCAAAATTTTCGCAAGTCTGATACGCGAAACCAATAACTACAATGGCCTAGGGCAAAAATACACATACCGTTGTAATCGGGCGAGTTTCTGCTTTCAGATGCAACAGCAATTTCTCGAGTTCGTCATTCCGTTCGCGAGATATGGGAGTTTGGAGTTAAGGAATGATTGAGAAATCATCAAAATTTTCGCTGCTCTGATACTCGAAACCAATAACTAAAATGGCCTAGGGGAAAAGTACACACACCATTGTAATCGGGCGAGTTTCTACTTTCAGATGCAACAGGAACTTCTCGAGTTCGTCATTCCGTTCGCGAGATATGGGAGTTTGAAGTTACGGAATGTTTGAGAAACCATCAAAATTTTCGCTGGTCTGATACTCGAAACCTATAACTGGAATGGCCTAGGGGAAAATTACATACACCATTGTAATCGGGCGAGTTTCCACCTTCAGACGCAACAGGAATTTCTCGAGTTCGCCAATCCGTTCGCGAGGTATGGGAGTTTGAAGTTAAGGAATCGTTGAGAAACCATCAAAATTTTCGCAAGTCTGATTCTCGAAACCAATAACTACAAAGGCCTAGGGGAAAAATACACATAGCTTTGTAATCGGGCGAGTTTCTACTTTCAGATGCAACAGGAATTTCTCGAGTTCGTCATTCCGTTCGCGAGATATGGGAGTTTGAAGTTAAGGAATGGTTGAGAAACCAACAAAATTTTTGCAAGTCTGATACTCGAAACAAATAACTACAAAGGCCTAGGGCAAAAATACACATACCATTGTAATCGGACGAGTTTCTGTTTCAGATGCAACAGGAATTTCTCGAGTTCGTCAATCCGTTCGCGAGATATGGGGGTTTGAAGTTAAGGAATGCTTGAGAAGCCATCAAAATTTTCGCAAGTCTGATACGCGAAACCAATAACTACAATGGCCCAGGGGAAAAATACACGTACCTTTGTAATCGGGCGTGTTCCTACTTTCAGATGCAACAGGAATTTCTCGGGTTCGTCAATCCGTTCGCTTGATATGGGAGTTTAAAGTTAAGGAGTGGTTGAAAAACCATCAAAATTTTCGCAAGTCTGTTACTCGAAACCAATAACTACAATGGCCTAGGGGAAAACTACAAATACCGTTGTAATCGGGCGAGTTTCTACTTCCAGATGCAACCGGAAGTCCTCGAGTTCGTCAATCCGTTCGCGAGATATGGGAGTTTGAAGTTAAGGAATGGTTGAGAAACCATCAAAATTTTCGCAAGGCTGATACTCGAAACCAATAACTACCAAGGCCTAGGGCAAAAATACACATACCGTTGTAATCGGGAGAGTTTCTGCTTTCAGATGCAATAGGAAATTCTCGAGTCCGTCAATCCGTTCGAGAGATATGGGTGTTTGGTGTTAAGGAATGGTTGAGAAACCATAAAAATTTTCGCAAGTCTGATACCCGAAACCAGTAACTACAATGGCCTAGGGCAAAAATACACATACCGTTGTAATCTGGGGAGCTTCTGCTCTCAGATGCCATAGGAAATTCTCGAGTTCGACAATCCGTTCGAGAGATATGGGTGTTTGGTGTTAAGGAATGGTTGAGAAACCATAAAAATTTTCGCAAGTCTGATACCCGAAACCAATAACTACAATGGCCTAGGGAAAAAATACACATACCGTTGTAATCGGGAGAGTTTCTGCTTTCAGATGCAATAGGAAATTCTCGAGTTCGTCAATCCGTTCGAGAGATATGGGAGTTTGAAGTTAAGGAATGGTTGAGAAACCATCAAAATTTTCGCAAGTCTGATACTCGAAACCAATAACTGGAATGGCCTAGGGGAAAATTACATACACCATTGTAATCGGGCGAGTTTCCACTTTCAGACGCAACAGGAATTTCTCGAGTTCGCCAATCCGTTCGCGAGGTATGGGAGTTTGAAGTTAAGGAATCGTTGAGAAACCATCAAAATTTTCGCAAGTCTGATACCCGAAACCAGTATCTACAATGGCCTAGGGCAAAAATACACATACCGTTGTAATCTGGGGAGCTTCTGCTCTCAGATGCCATGGGAATTTCTCGAGTTCCTCAATCCGTTCGCGAGATATGAGTGTTTGAAGTTAAGGAATGCTTGAGAAACCATCAAAATTTTCGCAAGTCTGATACGCGAAACCGATAACTACAATGGCCTAGGGCAAAAATACACATACCGTTGTAATCGGGCGAGTTTCTGCTTTCAGATGCAATAGGAAATTCTGGAGTTCGTTAATCTGTTCGCGAGATATGGGAGTTTGAAGTTAAGGAGTGGTTGAGAAACCATCAAAATTTTCGCAAGTCTGTTACTCGAGACCAATAACTGGAATGGCCTAGGGGAAAAGTACACACGCCGTTGTAATGGGGCGAGTTTCTGCTTTCCGATGCAACAGGAATTTCTCGAGTTCGTCAATCCGTTCGCGAGATATGGGAGTATGAAATTAAGGAATGGTTGAGAAACCAACAAAATTTTCGCAAGTCTGATACTCGAAACCAATAACTACTACGGCCTAGGGCAAAAATACACATACCGTTGTAATCGGGCGAGTTTCTACTTCCAGATGCAACCGGAAGTCCTCGAGTTCGTCAATCCGTTCGCGAGATATGGGAGTTTGAAGTTAAGGAATGGTTGAGAAAACATCAAAATTTTCGCAAGTCCGATACTCGAAACCAATAACTACAGAGGCCTAGGGGAAAAATACACACACCATTGTATCCGGGCGAGTTTCTGTTTCAGATGCAACAGGAATTTCTCGGGTTCGTCAATCCGTTCGCTTGATATGGGAGTTTAAAGTTAAGGAGTGGTTGAAAAACCATCAAAATTTTCGCAAGTCTGATACTCGAAACCAATAACTACAATGGCCTAGGGGAAAAATACAAATACCGTTCTAATCGGGCGAGTTTCTACTTCCAGATGCAACCGGAAGTCCTCGAGTTCGTCAATCCGTTCGCGAGATATGGGAGTTTGAAGTTAAGGAATGGTTGAGAAACCATCAAAATTTTCGCAAGGCTGATACTCGAAACCAATAACTACCAAGGCCTAGGGCAAAAATACACATACCGTTGTAATCGGGAGAGTTTCTGCTTTCAGATGCAATAGGAAATTCTCGAGTCCGTCAATCCGTTCGAGAGATATGGGTGTTTGGTGTTAAGGAATGGTTGAGAAACCATAAAAATTTTCGCAAGTCTGATACCCGAAACCAGTAACTACAATGGCCTAGGGCAAAAATACACATACCGTTGTAATCTGGGGAGCTTCTGCTCTCAGATGCCATAGGAATTTCTCGTGTTCCTCAATCCGTTCGCGAGATATGGGTGTTTGAAATTAAGGAATGCTTGAGAAACAATCAAAATTTTCGCAAGTCTGATACTCGAAACCAATAACTACTATGGCCTAGGGCAAAAATACACATACCGTTGTAATCGGGCGAGTTTCTGCTTTCCGATGCAATAGGAAATTCTCGAGTTCGTCAATCCGTTCGCGAGATATGGGAGTTTGAAGTTAAGGAATGGTTGAGAAACCGTCACAATTTTCGCAAGTCTGATACTCGAAACCAATAACTACAATGGCCTAGGGGAAAAGTACACACACCATTGTAATCGGTCGAGTTTCTACTTTCAGATGCAACAGGAAATAATCGAGTTTTTCAATCCGTTCTCGAGATATGGGAGTTTGATGTTAAGGAATGCTTGAAAAACCACCAAAATTTTCGCAAGTCTGATACTCGAAACCAATAACTACAATGGCCTAGGGGAAAAATACCCACACCGTTGTAATCGGGAGAGTTTCTACTTTCAGATGCAACAGGAATTTCTCGGATTCGGCAATCCGTTTGCGAGATATGTGAGTTTCAAGTTAAGGAACGCTTGAGAAACCATCAACATTTGCGCAAGTCTGATACGTGAAACCTATAACTACAAAGGCCTAGGGGAAAAATACACATACCTATGTAATCGGGCGAGTTTCTACTTTCGGCTGCAACAGGAATTTCTCGAGTTCGTCGATCCGTTCGCGAGATATGGGAGTTTGAAGTTAAGGAATGGTTCAGAAACCATCAAAATTTTCGCAAATCTGATACTCGAAACCAATAACTACAAAGGCCCAGGGGAAAAATACACATACCTTTGTAATCGGACGAGTTTCTACATTCAGATGCAACCGGAATTTCTCGAGCTCGTCAATCCGTTCGCGAGATATGGAAGTTTGATATTAAGGAACGGTTGAGAAACCATCAAAATTTTCGCAAGTCTGATACTCGAAACCAATAACTACAAAGGCTTAGGGGAAGAATACACATACCGTTGTAATGGGGAGAGTTTCTTCTTCCAGATGCAACCGGAATTTCTCGTGTTCGTCAATCAGTTCGCGAGATATGGGAGTTTGAAGTTAAGGAATGGTTGAGAAACCATCAAAATTTAGGCAATTCCGATGCTAGAAACGAATAACTGGAATGACCTAGGGGAAAAGTACACACACCATTGTAATTGGTCGAGTTTCTACCTTCAGATGCAACAGGAAATAATCGAGTTCGTCTATCCGTTCCCGAGATATGGGAGTTTGAGGTTAAGGAATGGTTGAGAAACCATCACAATATTCGCAAGTCTGATACTCGAAACCAATAACTACTATGGCCTAGGGGAAAAATACACATACCTATGTAAAGGGGCGACATTCTACTTTCAGATGCAACAAGAATTTCTCGAGTTCGTCAATCCGTTCGCGAGATATGGGAGTTTGAAGATAAGGAATGGTTGAGAAACCATCAAAATTTAGGCAATTCCGATGCTGGAAACGAATAACTGGAATGACCTAGGGGAAAAGTACACACACCATTATAATCGGTCGAGTTTCTACTTTCAGATGCAACAGGAAATAATCGAGATCGTCTATCCGTTCCCGAGATATGGGAGTTTGAAGTTAAGGAATGCTTGAGAAACCATCAAAATTTTCGCAAGTCTGATACTCGAAACCAATAACTACTATGGCCTAGGAGAAAAAAACACATACCTATGTAAACGGGCGACTTTCTACTTTCAGATGCAGCAGGAATTTCTCGAGATCGTCAATCCGTTCGCGAGATATGGGAGTTTGAATTTAAGGAATGGTTGAGAAACCATCAAAATTTAGGCAATTCCGATGCTTGAAACGAATAACTGGAATGACCTAGGGGAAACATACACACACCATTGTAATCGGTCGAGTTTCTACTTTCAGATGCAACAGGAAATAATCGAGTTCGTCAATCCGTTCCCGAGATATGGGAGTTTGATGTTAAGGAATGCTTGAGAAACCATCAAAATTTTGGCAATTCCGATGCTAGAAACGAATAACTGGAATGACCTAGGGGAAAAGTACACACACCATTGTAATCGGTCGAGTTTCTACTTTCAGATGCAACAGGAAATAATCGAGTTCGTCAATCCGTTCGCGAGATATGGGAGTTTGAAGTTAAGGAATGCTTGAGAAACCATCAAAATTTGCGCAAGTCTGATACTCGAAACCAATAACTACAAAGGCCTAGGGGAAAAATACTCATACCTTTGTAATCGGGCGAGTTTCTACTTTCAGATACAACAGGAATTTCTCGAGCTCGACAATCCGTTCGCGAGATATGGGAGTTTGAAGTTAAGGAATGGTTGAGATACCATCAAAACTTCCGCAAGTCTGATACTCGAAACCAATAACTACTACGGCCCAGCGCAAAAATACACTCACCGTTGTAATCGGGCGAGTTTCTGCTTTCAGATGCAACAGGAATTTCTCGTGTTCCTCAATCCGTTCGCGAGATATGGGTGTTTGAAATTAAGGAATGGTTGAGAAACCATCAAAAGTTTCGCAATTCTGATGCTAGAAACGAATAACTGGAATGACCTAGGGGAAAAGAACACACACCATTGTAATCGGGCAAGTTTCGTACTTTCAGAGACGACAGGAACTTCTCGAGTTCGTCAATCCGTTCGCGATATATGGAGTTTGAAATTAAGGAACGGTTGAGTAACCATCAAAATTTTCGCAAGTCTGATACTCGAAACCAATAACTACAAAGGCTTAGGGGTAAAATACACATACCGTTGTAATCGGGAGAGTTTCTTCTTCCAGATGCAACCGGAATTTCTCGTGTTCCTCAATCCGTTCGCGAGATATGGGTGTTTGAAATTAAGGAATGTTTGAGAAACCATCAAAATTTTCGCAATTCTGATGCTAGAAAAGAATAACTGGAATGACCTAGGGGAAAAGTACACACACCATTGTAATCGGTCGACTTTCTACTTCCAGATGCAACAGGAAATAATCGAGTTCGGCAATTCGTTCGCGAGATATGGGAGTTTGAAGTTAAGGAATGGTTGAGAAACCGTCACAATTTTCGCAAGTCTGATACTCGAAACCAATAACTACAAAGGCTTAGGGGTAAAATACACATACCGTTGTAATCGGGAGAGTTTCTTCTTCCAGATGCAACCGGAATTTCTCGTGTTCCTCAATCCGTTCGCGAGATATGGGTGTTTGAAATTAAGGAATGCTTGAGAAACAATCAAAATTTTCGCAAGTCTGATACTCGAAACCAATAACTACTATGGCCTAGGGCAAAAATACACATACCGTTGTAATCGGGCGAGTTTCTGCTTTCAGATGCAATAGGAAATTCTCGAGTTCGTCAATCCGTTCGCGAGATATGGGAGTTTGAAGTTAAGGAATGGTTGAGAAACCGTCACAATTTTCGCAAGTCTGATACTCGAAACCAATAACTACAATGGCCTAGGGGAAAAGTACACACACCATTGTAATCGGTCGAGTTTTCTACTTTCAGATGCAGCAGGAAATAATCGAGTTTTTCAATCCGTTCTCGAGATATGGGAGTTTGATGTTAAGGAATGCTTGAAAAACCACCAAAATTTTCGCAAGTCTGATACTCGAAACCAATAACTACAAAGGCCTAGGGGAAAAATACCCACACCGTTGTAATCGGGAGAGTTTCTACTTTCAGATGCAACAGGAATTTCTCGGATTCGGCAATCCGTTTGCGAGATATGTGAGTTTAAGTTAAGGAACGCTTGAGAAACCATCAACATTTGCGCAAGTCTGATACGTGAAACCAATAACTACAAAGGCCTAGGGGAAAAATACACATACCTATGTAATCGGGCGAGTTTCTACTTTCGGCTGCAACAGGAATTTCTCGAGTTCGTCGATCCGTTCGCGAGATATGGGAGTTTGAAGTTAAGGAATGGTTCAGAAACCATCAAAATTTTCGCAAATCTGATACTCGAAACCAATAACTACAAAGGCCCAGGGGAAAAATACACATACCTTTGTAATCGGGCGAGTTTCTACTTTCAGATGCAACCGGAATTTCTCGAGCTCGTCAATCCGTTCGCGAGATATGGAAGTTTGATATTAAGGAACGGTTGAGAAACCATCAAAATTTTCGCAAGTCTGATACTCGAAACCAATAACTACTATGGCCTAGGAGAAAAAAACACATACCTATGTAAACGGGCGACTTTCTACTTTCAGATGCAGCAGGAATTTCTCGAGATCGTCAATCCGTTCGCGAGATATGGGAGTTTGAATTTAAGGAATGGTTGAGAAACCATCAAAATTTAGGCAATTCCGATGCTTGAAACGAATAACTGGAATGATCTAGGGGAAACATACACACACCATTGTAATCGGTCGAGTTTCTACTTTCAGATGCAACAGGAAATAATCGAGTTCGTCAATCCGTTCCCGAGATATGGGAGTTTGATGTTAAGGAATGCTTGAGAAACCATCAAAATTTTGGCAATTCCGATGCTAGAAACGAATAACTGGAATGACCTAGGGGAAAAGTACACACACCATTGTAATCGGTCGAGTTTCTAGTTTCAGATGCAACAGGAAATAATCGAGTTCGTCAATCCGTTCGCGAGATATGGGAGTTTGAAGTTAAGGAATGCTTGAGAAACCATCAAAATTTGCGCAAGTCTGATACTCGAAACCAATAACTACAAAGGCCTAGGGGAAAAATACTCATACCTTTGTAATCGGGCGAGTTTCTACTTTCAGATACAACAGGAATTTCTCGAGCTCGACAATCCGTTCGCGAGATATGGGAGTTTGAAGTTAAGGAATGGTTGAGATACCATCAAAACTTCCGCAAGTCTGATACTCGAAACCAATAACTACTACGGCCCAGCGCAAAAATACACTCACCGTTGTAATCGGGCGAGTTTCTGCTTTCAGATGCAACAGGAATTTCTCGTGTTCCTCAATCCGTTCGCGAGATATGGGTGTTTGAAATTAAGGAATGGTTGAGAAACCATCAAAAGTTTCGCAATTCTGATGCTAGAAACGAATAACTGGAATGACCTAGGGGAAAAGAACACACACCATTGTAATCGGGCAAGTTTCTACTTTCAGAGACGACAGGAACTTCTCGAGTTCGTCAATCCGTTCGCGATATATGGGAGTTTGAAATTAAGGAACGGTTGAGTAACCATCAAAATTTTCGCAAGTCTGATACTCGAAACCAATAACTACAAAGGCTTAGGGGTAAAATACACATACCGTTGTAATCGGGAGAGTTTCTTCTTCCAGATGCAACCGGAATTTCTCGTGTTCCTCAATCCGTTCGCGAGATATGGGTGTTTGAAATTAAGGAATGTTTGAGAAACCATCAAAATTTTCGCAATTCTGATGCTAGAAAAGAATAACTGGAATGACCTAGGGGAAAAGTACACACACCATTGTAATCGGTCGAGTTTCCACTTTCAGATGCAACAGGAAATAATCGAGTTCGTCAATCCGTTCGCGAGATATGGGAGTTTGAAGTTAAGGAATGCTTGAGAAACCATCAAAATTTGCGCAAGTCTGATACTCGAAACCAATAACTACAAAGGCCTAGGGGAAAAATACTCATACCTTTGTAATCGGGCGAGTTTCTACTTTCAGATACAACAGGAATTTCTCGAGCTCGACAATCCGTTCGCGAGATATGGGAGTTTGAAGTTAAGGAATGGTTGAGATACCATCAAAACTTCCGCAAGTCTGATACTCGAAACCAATAACTACTACGGCCCAGCGCAAAAATACACTCACCGTTGTAATCGGGCGAGTTTCTGCTTTCAGATGCAACAGGAATTTCTCGTGTTCCTCAATCCGTTCGCGAGATATGGGTGTTTGAAATTAAGGAATGGTTGAGAAACCATCAAAAGTTTCGCAATTCTGATGCTAGAAACGAATAACTGGAATGACCTAGGGGAAAAGAACACACACCATTGTAATCGGGCAAGTTTCTACTTTCAGAGACGACAGGAACTTCTCGAGTTCGTCAATCCGTTCGCGATATATGGGAGTTTGAAATTAAGGAACGGTTGAGTAACCATCAAAATTTTCGCAAGTCTGATACTCGAAACCAATAACTACAAAGGCTTAGGGGTAAAATACACATACCGTTGTAATCGGGAGAGTTTCTTCTTCCAGATGCAACCGGAATTTCTCGTGTTCCTCAATCCGTTCGCGAGATATGGGTGTTTGAAATTAAGGAATGTTTGAGAAACCATCAAAATTTTCGCAATTCTGATGCTAGAAAAGAATAACTGGAATGACCTAGGGGAAAAGTACACACACCATTGTAATCGGTCGACTTTCTACTTCCAGATGCAACAGGAAATAATCGAGTTCGGCAATTCGTTCGCGAGATATGGGAGTTTGAAGTTAAGGAACGGTTGAGTAACCATCAAAATTTTCGCAAGTCTGATACTCGAAACCAATAACTACAAAGGCTTAGGGGTAAAATACACATACCGTTGTAATCGGGAGAGTTTCTTCTTCCAGATGCAACCGGAATTTCTCGTGTTCCTCAATCCGTTCGCGAGATATGGGTGTTTGAAATTAAGGAATGCTTGAGAAACAATCAAAATTTTCGCAAGTCTGATACTCGAAACCAATAACTACTATGGCCTAGGGCAAAAATACACATACCGTTGTAATCGGGCGAGTTTCTGCTTTCAGATGCAATAGGAAATTCTCGAGTTCGTCAATCCGTTCGCGAGATATGGGAGTTTGAAGTTAAGGAATGGTTGAGAAACCGTCACAATTTTCGCAAGTCTGATACTCGAAACCAATAACTACAATGGCCTAGGGGAAAAGTACACACACCATTGTAATCGGTCGAGTTTCTACTTTCAGATGCAACAGGAAATAATCGAGTTTTTCAATCCGTTCTCGAGATATGGGAGTTTGATGTTAAGGAATGCTTGAAAAACCACCAAAATTTTCGCAAGTCTGATACTCGAAACCAATAACTACAATGGCCTAGGGGAAAAATACCCACACCGTTGTAATCGGGAGAGTTTCTACTTTCAGATGCAACAGGAATTTCTCGGATTCGGCAATCCGTTTGCGAGATATGTGAGTTTCAAGTTAAGGAACGCTTGAGAAACCATCAACATTTGCGCAAGTCTGATACGTGAAACCAATAACTACAAAGGCCTAGGGGAAAAATACACATACCTATGTAATCGGGCGAGTTTCTACTTTCGGCTGCAACAGGAATTTCTCGAGTTCGTCGATCCGTTCGCGAGATATGGGAGTTTGAAGTTAAGGAATGGTTCAGAAACCATCAAAATTTTCGCAAATCTGATACTCGAAACCAATAACTACAAAGGCCCAGGGGAAAAATACACATACCTTTGTAATCGGGCGAGTTTCTACTTTCAGATGCAACCGGAATTTCTCGAGCTCGTCAATCCGTTCGCGAGATATGGAAGTTTGATATTAAGGAACGGTTGAGAAACCATCAAAATTTTCGCAAGTCTGATACTCGAAACCAATAACTACAAAGGCTTAGGGGAAGAATACACATACCGTTGTAATGGGGAGAGTTTCTTCTTCCAGATGCAACCGGAATTTCTCGTGTTCGTCAATCAGTTCGCGAGATATGGGAGTTTGAAGTTAAGGAATGGTTGAGAAACCAACAAAATTTTCGCAAGTCTGATACTCGAAACCAATAACTACTACGGCCTAGGGCAAAAATACACATACCGTTGTAATCGGGCGAGTTTCTACTTCCAGATGCAACCGGAAGTCCTCGAGTTCGTCAATCCGTTCGCGAGATATGGGAGTTTGAAGTTAAGGAATGGTTGAGAAAACATCAAAATTTTCGCAAGTCCGATACTCGAAACCAATAACTACAGAGGCCCAGGGGAAAAATACACACACCATTGTATCCGGGCGAGTTTCTGTTTCAGATGCAACAGGAATTTCTCGAGTTCGTCTCTCCGTTCGCGAGATATGGGAGTTTTAAGTTAAGGAATGGTTGAGAATCCATCAAAATTTTCGCTGGTCTGATACTCGAAACCAATAACTGGAAAGGGCTAGGGGAAAAGTACACACACCATTGTAATCGGGCGAGTTTCTACTTTCAGATGCAACAGGAATTTCTCGAGTTCGTCATTCCGTTCGCGAGATATGGGAGTTTGAAGTTAAGGAATGGTTGAGAAACCAACAAAATTTTTGCAAGTCTGATACTCGAAACAAATAACTACAAAGGCCTAGGGCAAAAATACACATACCATTGTAATCGGACGAGTTTCTGTTTCAGATGCAACAGGAATTTCTCGAGTTCGTCAATCCGTTCGCGAGATATGGGGGTTTGAAGTTAAGGAATGCTTGAGAAGCCATCAAAATTTTCGCAAGTCTGATACGCGAAACCAATAACTACAATGGCCTAGGGGAAAAATACACGTACCTTTGTAATCGGGCGTGTTCCTACTTTCAGATGCAACAGGAATTTCTCGGGTTCGTCAATCCGTTCGCTTGATATGGGAGTTTAAAGTTAAGGAGTGGTTGAAAAACCATCAAAATTTTCGCAAGTCTGATACTCGAAACCAATAACTACAATGGCCTAGGGGAAAATACAAATACCGTTGTAATCGGGCGAGTTTCTACTTCCAGATGCAACCGGAAGTCCTCGAGTTCGTCAATCCGTTCGCGAGATATGGGAGTTTGAAGTTAAGGAATGGTTGAGAAACCATCAAAATTTTCGCATGGCTGATACTCGAAACCAATAACTACCAAGGCCTATGGCAAAAATACACATACCGTTGTAATCGGGAGAGTTTCTGCTTTCAGATGCAATAGGAAATTCTCGAGTCCGTCAATCCGTTCGAGAGATATGGGTGTTTGGTGTTAAGGAATGGTTGAGAAACCATAAAAATTTTCGCAAGTCTGATACCCGAAACCAGTAACTACAATGGCCTAGGGCAAAAATACACATACCGTTGTAATCTGGGGAGCTTCTGCTCTCAGATGCCATAGGAAATTCTCGAGTTCGACAATCCGTTCGAGAGATATGGGTGTTTGGTGTTAAGGAATGGTTGAGAAACCATAAAAATTTTCGCAAGTCTGATACCCGAAACCAATAACTAGAATGGCCTAGGGAAAAAATACACATACCGTTGTAATCGGGAGAGTTTCTGCTTTCAGATGCAATAGGAAATTCTCGAGTTCGTCAATCCGTTCGAGAGATATGGGAGTTTGAAGTTAAGGAATGGTTGAGAAACCATCAAAATTTTCGCAAGTCTGATACTCGAAACCAATAACTGGAATGGCCTAGGGGAAAATTACATACACCATTGTAATCGGGCGAGTTTCCACTTTCAGACGCAACAGGAATTTCTCGAGTTCGCCAATCCGTTCGCGAGGTATGGGAGTTTGAAGTTAAGGAATCGTTGAGAAACCATCAAAATTTTCGCAAGTCTGATACCCGAAACCAGTAACTACAATGGCCTAGGGCAAAAATACACATACCGTTGTAATCTGGGGAGCTTCTGCTCTCAGATGCCATAGGAATTTCTCGAGTTCCTCAATCCGTTCGCGAGATATGGGTGTTTGAAGTTAAGGAATGCTTGAGAAACCATCAAAATTTTCGCAAGTCTGATACGCGAAACCGATAACTACAATGGCCTAGGGCAAAAATACACATACCGTTGTAATCGGGCGAGTTTCTGCTTTCAGATGCAATAGGAAATTCTGGAGTTCGTTAATCTGTTCGCGAGATATGGGAGTTTGAAGTTAAGGAGTGGTTGAGAAACCATCAAAATTTTCGCAAGTCTGTTACTCGAGACCAATAACTGGAATGGCCTAGGGGAAAAGTACACACGCCGTTGTAATGGGGCGAGTTTCTGCTTTCCGATGCAACAGGAATTTCTCGAGTTCGTCAATCCGTTCGCGAGATATGGGAGTATGAAATTAAGGAATGGTTGAGAAACCAAAAAAATTTTCGCAAGTCTGATACTCGAAACCAATAACTACTACGACCTAGGGCAAAAATACACATACCGTTGTAATCGGGCGAGTTTCTACTTCCAGATGCAACCGGAAGTCCTCGAGTTCGTCAATCCGTTCGCGAGATATGGGAGTTTGAAGTTAACGAATGGTTGAGAAAACATCAAAATTTTCGCAAGTCCGATACTCGAAACCAATAACTACAGAGGCCTCGGGGAAAAATACACACACCATTGTATCCGGGCGGGTTTCTGTTTCAGATGCAACAGGAATTTCTCGAGTTCGTCATTCCGTTCGCGAGATATGGGAGTTTGAAGTTAAGGAATGGTTGAGAAACCAACAAAATTTTTGCAAGTCTGATACTCGAAACAAATAACTACAAAGGCCTAGGGCAAAAATACACATACCATTGTAATCGGACGAGTTTCTGTTTCAGATGCAACAGGAATTTCTCGAGTTCGTCAATCCGTTCGCGAGATATGGGGGTTTGAAGTTAAGGAATGCTTGAGAAGCCATCAAAATTTTTGCAAGTCTGATACGCGAAACCAATAACTACAATGGCCTAGGGGAAAAATACACGTACCTTTGTAATCGGGCGTGTTCCTACTTTCAGATGCAACAGGAATTTCTCGGGTTCGTCAATCCGTTCGCTTGATATGGGAGTTTAAAGTTAAGGAGTGGTTGAAAAACCATCAAAATTTTCGCAAGTCTGATACTCGAAACCAATAACTACAATGGCCTAGGGGAAAAATACAAATACCGTTGTAATCGGGCGAGTTTCTACTTCCAGATGCAACCGGAAGTCCTCGAGTTCGTCAATCCGTTCGCGAGATATGGGAGTTTGAAGTTAAGGAATGGTTGAGAAACCATCAAAACTTTCGCAATTCTGATGCTAGAAACGAATAACTGGAATGACCTAGGGGAAAACTACACACACCACTGTAATCGGTAGACTTTCTACTTTCAGATGCAACAGGAAATAATCGGGTTCGTCAATCCGTTCGCGAGATATGGGAGTTTGAAGTTAAGGAATGCTTGAGAAACCATCAAAATTTTCGCAAGTCTGATACTCGAAACCAATAACTACAAAGGCTTAGGGGTAAAATACACATACCGTTGTAATCGGGAGAGTTTCTTCTTCCAGATGCAACCGGAATTTCTCGTGTTCCTCAATCCGTTCGCGAGATATGGGTGTTTGAAATTAAGGAATGCTTGAGAAACAATCAAAATTTTCGCAAGTCTGATACTCGAAACCAATAACTACTATGGCCTAGGGCAAAAATACACATACCGTTGTAATCGGGCGAGTTTCTGCTTTCAGATGCAATAGGAAATTCTCGAATTCGTCAATCCGTTCGCGAGATATGGGAGTTTGAAGTTAAGGAATGGTTGAGAAACCGTCACAATTTTCGCAAGTCTGATACTCGAAACCAATAACTACAATGGCCTAGGGGAAAAGTACACACACCATTGTAATCGGTCGAGTTTCTACTTTCAGATGCAACAGGAAATAATCGAGTTTTTCAATCCGTTCTCGAGATATGGGAGTTTGATGTTAAGGAATGCTTGAAAAACCACCAAAATTTTCGCAAGTCTGATACTCGAAACCAATAACTACAATGGCCTAGGGGAAAAATACCCACACCGTTGTAATCGGGAGAGTTTCTACTTTCAGATGCAACAGGAATTTCTCGGATTCGGCAATCCGTTTGCGAGATATGTGAGTTTCAAGTTAAGGAACGCTTGAGAAACCATCAACATCTGCGCAAGTCTGATACGTGAAACCAATAACTACAAAGGCCTAGGGGAAAAATACACATACCTATGTAATCGGGCGAGTTTCTACTTTCGGCTGCAACAGGAATTTCTCGAGTTCGTCGATCCGTTCGCGAGATATGGGAGTTTGAAGTTAAGGAATGGTTCAGAAACCATCAAAATTTTCGCAAATCTGATACTCGAAACCAATAACTACAAAGGCCCAGGGGAAAAATACACATACCTTTGTAATCGGGCGAGTTTCTACTTTCAGATGCAACCGGAATTTCTCGAGCTCGTCAATCCGTTCGCGAGATATGGAAGTTTGATATTAAGGAACGGTTGAGAAACCATCAAAATTTTCGCAAGTCTGATACTCGAAACCAATAACTACAAAGGCTTAGGGGAAGAATACACATACCGTTGTAATGGGGAGAGTTTCTTCTTCCAGATGCAACCGGAATTTCTCGTGTTCGTCAATCAGTTCGCGAGATATGGGAGTTTGAAGTTAAGGAATGGTTGAGAAACCATCACAATATTCGCAAGTCTGATACTCGAAACCAATAACTACTATGGCCTAGGGGAAAAATACACATACCTATGTAAAGGGGCGAGTTTCTGGTTTCAGATGCAACAGGAATTTATCGAGTTCGTAAATCCGTTCGCGAGATATGGGAGTTTGAAATTAAGGAACGGTTGAGAAACCATCAAAATTTTCGCAAGTCTGATACTCGAAACCAATAACTACAAAGACTTAGGGGAAAAATACACATACCGTTGTAATCGGGAGAGTTTCTTCTTCCAGATGCAACCGGAATTTCTCGTGTTGGTCAATCCGTTCGCGTAATATGGGAGTTTGAAATTAAGGAATGGTTGAGAAACCATCACAATTTTCGCAATTCTGATACTAGAAACGAATAACTGGAATGACCTGGGGGAAAAGTACACACACCATTGTAATCGGTCGACTTTCAACTTTCATATGCAACAGGAAATAATCGAGTTCGTCAATCCGTTCGCGATATATATTGGAGTTTGAAGTTAAGGAATGCTTGAGAAACCACCAAAATTTTCGCAAGTCTGATACTCGAAACCTATAACTAATATGGCCTCGGAGAAAAATACACATACCTTTGTAATCGGGCGAGTTTCTACTGTCAGATGCAACAGGAATTTCTCGAGTTCGTCAATCCGTTCGCGAGATATGGGAGTTTGAAGTTAAGGAATGGTTGAGAAACCATCAAAATTTTCGCAAGACTGACACTCGAAACCAATAACTACAAAGGCCTAGGGGAAAAATACACATACCTTTGTAATCGGGCGAGTTTCTACTTTCAGATGCAACAGGAATTTCTCGAGCTCGTCAATCCGTTCGCGAGATATGGGTGTTTGAAATTAAGGAACGGTTGAGAAACCATCAAAATTTTCGCAAGTCTGATACTCGAAACCAATAATTACAAAGGCTTAGAGCAAAAATACACACACCGTTGTAATCGGGAGAGCTTTTTCTTCCAGATGCAACCGGAATTTCTCGTGTTCGTCAATCCGTTCGCGAGATATGGGAGTGTGAAGTTAAGGAATGGTTGACAAACCATCAAAATTTTCGCAAGTGTGATACTCGAAACCAATAACTGGAATGGTCTAGGGGAAAAGTACACACAACATTGTAATGTGGCGAGTTTCTACTTTCAGATGCAACAGGAATTCCTCGAGTTCGTCATTCCGTTCGCGAGATATGGGAGTTTGAAGTTAAGGAATGGTTGAGAGACCATCACAATTTTCGCAAGTCTGATACTCGAAACCTATAACTACTATGGCCTAGGGCAAAAATACACATACCGTTGTAATCGGACGAGTTTCTGCTTTCAGATGCAACCGGAATTTCTCGTGTTCCTCAATCCGTTCGCGAGATATGGGTGTTTGAAATTAAGGAATGGTTGAGAAACCATCAAAAGTTTCGCAATTCTGATGCTAGAAACGAATAACTGGAATGACCTAGGGGAAAAGTACACACACCATTGTAATCGGGCAAGTTTCTACTTTCAGAGACGACAGGAACTTCTCGAGTTCGTCAATCCGTTCGCGATATATGGGAGTTTGAAATTAAGGAACGGTTGAGTAACCATCAAAATTTTCGCAAGTCTGATACTCGAAACCAATAACTACAAAGGCTTAGGGGTAAAATACACATACCGTTGTAATCGGGAGAGTTTCTTCTTCCAGATGCAACCGGAATTTCTCGTGTTCCTCAATCCGTTCGCGAGATATGGGTGTTTGAAATTAAGGAATGCTTGAGAAACAATCAAAATTTTCGCAAGTCTGATACTCGAAACCTATAACTACTATGGCCTAGGGCAAAAATACACATACCGTTGTAATCGGGCGAGTTTCTGCTTTCAGATGCAATAGGAAATTCTCGAGTTCGTCAATCCGTTCGCGAGATATGGGAGTTTGAAGTTAAGGAATGGTTGAGAAACCGTCACAATTTTCGCAAGTCTGATACTCGAAACCAATAACTACAATGGCCTAGGGGAAAAGTACACACACCATTGTAATCGGTCGAGTTTCTACTTTCAGATGCAACAGGAAATAATCGAGTTTTTCAATCCGTTCTCGAGATATGGGAGTTTGATGTTAAGGAATGCTTGAAAAACCACCAAAATTTTCGCAAGTCTGATACTCGAAACCAATAACTACAATGGCCTAGGGGAAAAATACCCACACCGTTGTAATCGGGAGAGTTTCTACTTTCAGATGCAACAGGAATTTCTCGGATTCGGCAATCCGTTTGCGAGATATGTGAGTTTCAAGTTAAGGAACGCTTGAGAAACCATCAACATTTGCGCAAGTCTGATACGTGAAACCAATAACTACAAAGGCCTAGGGGAAAAATACACATACCTATGTAATCGGGCGAGTTTCTACTTTCGGCTGCAACAGGAATTTCTCGAGTTCGTCGATCCGTTCGCGAGATATGGGAGTTTGAAGTTAAGGAATGGTTCAGAAACCATCAAAATTTTCGCAAATCTGATACTCGAAACCAATAACTACAAAGGCCCAGGGGAAAAATACACATACCTTTGTAATCGGGCGAGTTTCTACTTTCAGATGCAACCGGAATTTCTCGAGCTCGTCAATCCGTTCGCGAGATATGGAAGTTTGATATTAAGGAACGGTTGAGAAACCATCAAAATTTTCGCAAGTCTGATACTCGAAACCAATAACTACAAAGGCTTAGGGGAAGAATACACATACCGTTGTAATGGGGAGAGTTTCTTCTTCCAGATGCAACCGGAATTTCTCGTGTTCGTCAATCAGTTCGCGAGATATGGGAGTTTGAAGTTAAGGAATGGTTGAGAAACCATCAAAATTTAGGCAATTCCGATGCTAGAAACGAATAACTGGAATGACCTAGGGGAAACATACACACACCATTGTAATCGGTCGAGTTTCTACTTTCAGATGCAACAGGAAATAATCGAGTTCGTCAATCCGTTCCCGAGATATGGGAGTTTGATGTTAAGGAATGCTTGAGAAACCATCAAAATTTTGGCAATTCCGATGCTAGAAACGAATAACTGGAATGACCTAGGGGAAAAGTACACACACCATTGTAATCGGTCGAGTTTCTACTTTCAGATGCAACAGGAAATAATCGAGTTCGTCAATCCGTTCCCGAGATATGGGAGTTTGATGTTAAGGAATGCTTGAGAAACCATCAAAATTTTCGCAAGTCTGATACTCGAAACCAATAACTACAAAGGCCTAGGGGAAAAATACACATACCTTTGTAATCGGGCGAGTTTCTTCTTTCAGAAGCAACTGGAATTTCTCGAGTTCGTCAATCCGTTCGCGAGATATGGGAGTTTAAAGTTAAGGAGTGGTTGAGAAACCATCAAAATTTTCGCAAGTCTGATACTCGAAACCAATAACTACAATGGCCTAGGGGAAAAATACACATACCGTTGTAATCGGGCGAGTTTCTACTTCCAGATGCAACCGGAAGTCCTCGAGTTCGTCAATCCGTTCGCGAGATATGGGAGTTTGAAATTAAGGAATGGTTGAGAAACCAACAAAATTTTCGCAAGTCTGATACTCGAAACCAATAACTACTACGGCCTAGGGCAAAAATGCACATACCATTGTAATCGGACGAGTTTCTGTTTCAGATGCAACAGGAATTTCTCGAGTTCGTCATTCCGTTCGCGTGATATGGGTGTATGAATGTAAGGAATGGATGAGAAACCATCAAAATTTTCGCTGGTCTGATACTCGAAACCAATAACTGGAATGGCCTAGGGCAAAAATACACATACCTTTGTAATCGGGCGAGTTTCTACTTTCAGATGCAACAGGAATTTCTCGAGTTCGTCAATTCGTTCGCGAGATATGGGAGTTTGAAGTTAAGGAATGGTTGAGAAACCATCAAAATTTTCGCAAGTCTGATACTCGAAACAAATAACTGCAATGGCCTAGGGAAAAAATACACATAGCGCTGTAATCGGGAGAGTTTCTATTTTCAGATGCAACAGAAATTTTTCGGATTCGTCAATCCGTTCGTGAGATATGGGAGTTTGAATTTAAGGAATGGTTGAGAAACCATAAAAATTTTCGCAAGTCTGATACTCGAAACCAATAACTACTATGGCCTAGGGCAAAAATACACATACCGTTGTAATGGGGCGAGTTTCTACTTTCAGATGCAACAGGAATTTCTCGAGTTCGTCAATCCGTTCGCGAGATATGGGAGTTTAAAGTTAAGGAGTGGTTGAGAAACCATCAAAATTTTCGCAAGTCTGATACTCGAAACCAATAACTACAATGGCCTACGGGAAAAATACACATACCGTTGTAATCGGGCGAGTTTCTACTTCCAGATGCAACCGGAAGTCCTCGAGTTCGTCAATCCGTTCGCGAGATATGGGAGTTTGAAATTAAGGAATGGTTGAGAAACCAACAAAATTTTCGCAAATCTGATACTCGAAACCAATAACTACTACGGCCTAGGGCAAAAATTCACATACCATTGTAATCGGACGAGTTGCTGTTTCAGATGCAACAGGAATTTCTCGAGTTCGTCATTCCGTTCGCGAGATATGGGAGTTTGAAGTTAAGGAATGGTTGAGAAGACATCAAAATTTTCGCAAGTCTGATACTCGAAACCAATAAATACAATGGCCTAGGGGAGAAAATACACATAGCGTCGTAATCGGGAGAGTTTCTGTTTTCAGATGCAACAGAAATTTTCGGATTCGTCAATCCGTTCGCGAAATATGGGAGTTGGTGTTAAGGAACGGTTGAGAAACCATAAAAATTTTCGCAAGTCTGATACTCGAAACCAATAACTACTATGGCCTAGGGCAAAAATACACATACCGTTGTAATGGGGCGAGTTTCTACTTTCAGATGCAACAGGAATTTCTCGAGTTCGTCAATCCGTTCGCGAGATATGGGAGTTTGAAGTTAAGGAATGGTTGAGAAACCATCAAAATTTTCGCTGGTCTGATACTCGAAACCGATAATTGGAATGGCCTAGGGGAAAAGTACACACACCATTGTAACCGGGCGAGTTTCTACTTTCAGATGCAACAGGAATTTCTCGAGTTCGTCAACCGTTCGCAAGATATGGGTGTTTGAAGTTAAGGAATGGTTGAGAAGACATCAAAATTTTCGCAAGTCTGATACTCGAAACCAATAAATACAATGGCCTAGGGGAAAAAAATACACATAGCGTCGTAATCGGGAGAGTTTTTGTTTTCAGATGCAACAGAAATTTTCGGATTCGTCAATCCGTTCGCGAAATATGGGAGTTGGTGTTAAGGAACGGTTGAGAAACCATCACAATTTTCGCAAGTCTGATACTCGAAACCAATAACTACTATGGCCTAGGGCAAAAATTCACATACCATTGTAATCGGACGAGTTTCTGTTTCAGATGCAACAGGAATTTCTCGAGTTCGTCAATCCGTTCGCGAGATATGGGAGTTTGAAGTTAAGGAATGGTTGAGAAGACATCAAAATTTTCGCAAGTCTGATACTCGAAATCAATAAATACAATGGCCTAGGGGAAAAAAATACACATAGCGTCGTAATCGGGAGAGTTTCTGTTTTCAGATGCAACAGAAATTTTCGGATTCGTCAATCCGTTCGCGAAATATGGGAGTTGGTGTTAAGGAATGGTTGAGAGACCATCAAAATTTTCGCACGTCTGATACTCGAAACCAATAGCTACAAAGGCCTAGGGGAAAAATACACATACCTTTGTAATCGGGCGAGTTTCTGCTTTCAGAAGCAACTGGAATTTCTCGAGTTCGTCAATCCGTTCGCGAGATATGGGAGTTTAAAGTTAAGGAGTGGTTGAGAAACCATCAAAATTTTCGCAAGTCTGATACTCGAAACCAATAACTGGAATGGCCTAGGGCAAAAATACACATACCTTTGTAATCGGGCGAGTTTCTACTTTCAGATGCAACAGGAATTTCTCGAGTTCGTCAATTCGTTCGCGAGATATGGGAGTTTGAAGTTAAGGAATGGTTGAGAAACCATCAAAATTTTCGCTGGTCTGATACTCGAAACCGATAATTGGAATGGCCTAGGGGAAAAGTTCACACACCATTGTAACCGGGCGAGTTTCTACTTTCAGATGCAACAGGAATTTCTCGAGTTCGTCAACCGTTCGCAAGATATGGCTGTTTGAAGTTAAGGAATGGTTGAGAAGACATCAAAATTTTCGCACGTCTGATACTCGAAACCAATAAATACAGATGCCTAGGGGAAAAATACACACACCATTGTATCCGGGCGAGTTTCTGTTTCAGATGCAACAGGAATTTCTCGAGTTCGTCTCTCCGTTCGCGAGATATGGGAGTTTGAAGTTAAGGAATGGTTGAGAAACCATCAAAATTTTCGCTGGTCTGATACTCGAAACCAATAACTGGAAAGGGCTAGGGGAAAAGAACAAACACCATTGTAATCGGGCGAGTTTCTACTTTCAGATGCAACAGGAATTTCTCGAGTTCGTCAATCCGTTCGCGAGATATGGGAGTTTGAAGTTAAGGAATGGTTGAGAAACCATCAAAATTTTCGGAAGTCTGATACTGGAAACAAATAACTACAAAGGCCTAGGGCAAAAATACACATACCATTGTAATCGGACGAGTTTCTGTTTCAGATGCAACAGGAATTTCTCGAGTTCGTCAATCCGTTCGCGAGATATGGGGGTTTGAAGTTAAGGAATGCGTGAGAAGCCATCAAAATTTTCGCAAGTCTGATACGCGAAACCAATAACTACAATGGCCTAGGGGAAAAATACACATACCATTGTAATCGGACGAGTTTCTGTTTCAGATGCAACAGGAATTTCTCGAGTTCGTCAATCCGTTCGCGAGATATGGGGGTTTGAAGTTAAGGAATGCGTGAGAAGCCATCAAAATTTTCGCAAGTCTGATACGCGAAACCAATAACTACAATGGCCTAGGGGAAAAATACACATACCTTTGTAATCGGGCGTGTTCCTACTTTCAGATGCAACAGGAATTTCTCGAGTTCGTCAATCTGTTCGCGAGATATGGGAGTTTAAAGTTAAGGAGTGGTTGAGAAACCATCAAAATTCTCGCAATTCTGATACACGAAACCAATAACTACAATGGCCTAGGGGAAAAATACACATAGCTTTGTAATCGGGCGTGTTTCTACTTTCAGTTGCAACAGGAATTTCTCGAGTTCATCAATCCGTTCGCGAGATGTGGGAGATTGAAGTTAAGGAATGTTTGAGAAACCATCAAAATTTTCGTAAATCTGATACTCGAAACCAATAACTACAAAGGCCTAGGGGAAAAATACACATAGCTTTGTAATCGGGCGAGTTTCTACTTTCAGATGCAACAGGAATTTCTCGAGTTCCTCAATCCGTTCGCGAGATATGGGAGTTTGAAGTTAAGGAATGCTTGAGAAACCATCAAAATTTTCGCAAGTCTGATACGCGAAACCAATAACTACAATGGCCTAGATGAAAAATACACATACCTTTGTAATCTGGCGTGTTTCTTCTTTCGGATGCAACAGGAATTTCTCGAGTTCGTCAATCCGTTCGCGAGATATGGGAGTTTGAAGTTAAGGAGTGGTTGAGAAACCATCAAAATTTTCGCAAGTCTGATACTCGAAACCAACAACAGGAATGGCCTAGTGAAAAAGTACACACACCATTGCAATCGGGAGAGTTTCCACTTTCAGATGCGACAGTATTTCTCGAGTTCGCCAATCCGTTCGCGAGGTATGGGAGTGTGAAGTTAAGAAATGCTTGAGAAACCATCAAAATTTTCGCAAGTCTGATACGCGAAACCAATAACTACAATGGCCTAGATGAAAAATACACATACCTTTGTAATCTGGCGTGTTTCTTCTTTCGGATGCAACAGGAATTTCTCGAGTTCGTCAATCCGTTCGCGAGATATGGGAGTTTGAAGTTAAGGAGTGTTTGTGAAACCATCAAAATTATCGCAATTCTGATGCTAGAAACGAAAAACTGGAATGGCCTTGGGGAAAAGTACACACACCATAGTAATCGGGCGAGTTTCTACTTTCAGATGCAACAGGAATTTCTCGATTTCGTCAATCCGTTCGCGAGATATGGGAGTTTGAAGTTAAGGAATGGTTGAGAAACCATCAAAATTTTCGCAAGTCTGATATTCGAGAACAATAACTACTATGGCCTAGGGCAAAAATACACATACCGTTGTAATCGGGCGAGTTTCTGCTTTCAGGTGCAGTAGGAAATTCTCGAGTTCGTCAATCCGTTCGAGAGATATGGGAGTTTGAAGTTAAGGAATGGTTGAGAAACCATCAAATTTTCGCAAGTCTGATACTCGAAACCAATAACTGGAATTGCCTACGGGAAAAGTACACACACCATTGTAATCAGGCGAGTTTCTACTTTCAGATGCAACAGGAATTTCTCGAGTTCGCCAATCCGTTCGCGAGGTATGGGAGTTTGAAGTTAAGGAATCGTTGAGAAACCATCAAAATTTTCGCAAGTCTGATACTCGAAACCAATAACTACCAAGGCCTAGGGCAAAAATACATATACCGTTGTAAACGGGAGAGTTTCTGCTTTCAGATGCAATAGGAAATTCTCGAGTTCGTCAATCCGTTCGAGAGATATGGTTGTTTGGTGTTAAGGAATGGTTGAGAAACCATAAAAATTTTCGCAAGTCTGATACCCGAAACCAATAACTACAGAGGCCTAGGGGAAAAACACACATAGCATTGTAATCGGGCGAGTTTCTACTTTCAGATGCAACAGGAATTTCTCGAGTTCGTCAATCCGTTCGCGAGATATGGGAGTTTGAAGTTAAGGAATGTTTGAGAAACCATCAAAATTTTCGTAAATCTGATACTCGAAACCAATAACTACAATGGCCTAGGGGCAAAACACAAATACCGTTGTAATCGGGCGAGTTTCTGGTTTCAGATGCAACAGCAATTTCTCGAGTTCGTCAATCCGTTCGCGAGATAAGACAGTTTGAAGTTAAGGAATGGATGAGAAACCATCAAAATTTTCGCTGGTCTGATACTCGAAACCAATAACTGGAATGGCCTAGGGCAAAAATACACATACCTTTGTAATCGGGCGAGTTTCTACTTTCAGATGCAACAGGAATTTCTCGAGTTCGTCAATTCGTTCGCGAGATATGGGAGTTTGAAGTTAAGGAATGGTTGAGAAACCATCAAAATTTTCGCTGGTCTGATACTCGAAACCGATAATTGGAATGGCCTAGGGGAAAAGTTCACACACCATTGTAACCGGGCGAGTTTCTACTTTCAGATGCAACAGGAATTTCTCGAGTTCGTCAACCGTTCGCAAGATATGGCTGTTTGAAGTTAAGGAATGGTTGAGAAGACATCAAAATTTTCGCAAGTCTGATACTCGAAACCAATAAATACAGATGCCTAGGGGAAAAATACACACACCATTGTATCCGGGCGAGTTTCTGTTTCAGATGCAACAGGAATTTCTCGAGTTCGTCTCTCCGTTCGCGAGATATGGGAGTTTGAAGTTAAGGAATGGTTGAGAAACCATCAAAATTTTCGCTGGTCTGATACTCGAAACCAATAACTGGAAAGGGCTAGGGGAAAAGAACAAACACCATTGTAATCGGGCGAGTTTCTACTTTCAGATGCAACAGGAATTTCTCGAGTTCGTCAATCCGTTCGCGAGATATGGGAGTTTGAAGTTAAGGAATGGTTGAGAAACCATCAAAATTTTCGCAAGTCTGATACTCGAAACAAATAACTACAAAGGCCTAGGGCAAAAATACACATACCATTGTAATCGGACGAGTTTCTGTTTCAGATGCAACAGGAATTTCTCGAGTTCGTCAATCCGTTCGCGAGATATGGGGGTTTGAAGTTAAGGAATGCGTGAGAAGCCATCAAAATTTTCGCAAGTCTGATACGCGAAACCAATAACTACAATGGCCTAGGGGAAAAATACACATACCATTGTAATCGGACGAGTTTCTGTTTCAGATGCAACAGGAATTTCTCGAGTTCGTCAATCCGTTCGCGAGATATGGGGGTTTGAAGTTAAGGAATGCGTGAGAAGCCATCAAAATTTTCGCAAGTCTGATACGCGAAACCAATAACTACAATGGCCTAGGGGAAAAATACACATACCTTTGTAATCGGGCGTGTTCCTACTTTCAGATGCAACAGGAATTTCTCGAGTTCGTCAATCCGTTCGCGAGATATGGGAGTTTAAAGTTAAGGAGTGGTTGAGAAACCATCAAAATTCTCGCAATTCTGATACACGAAACCAATAACTACAATGGCCTAGGGGAAAAATACACATAGCTTTGTAATCGGGCGTGTTTCTACTTTCAGTTGCAACAGGAATTTCTCGAGTTCATCAATCCGTTCGCGAGATGTGGGAGATTGAAGTTAAGGAATGTTTGAGAAACCATCAAAATTTTCGTAAATCTGATACTCGAAACCAATAACTACAAAGGCCTAGGGGAAAAATACACATAGCTTTGTAATCGGGCGAGTTTCTACTTTCAGATGCAACAGGAATTTCTCGAGTTCCTCAATCCGTTCGCGAGATATGGGAGTTTGAAGTTAAGGAATGCTTGAGAAACCATCAAAATTTTCGCAAGTCTGATACGCGAAACCAATAACTACAATGGCCTAGATGAAAAATACACATACCTTTGTAATCTGGCGTGTTTCTTCTTTCGGATGCAACAGGAATTTCTCGAGTTCGTCAATCCGTTCGCGAGATATGGGAGTTTGAAGTTAAGGAGTGGTTGAGAAACCATCAAAATTTTGGCAAGTCTGATACTCGAAACCAACAACAGGAATGGCCTAGTGAAAAAGTACACACACCATTGCAATCGGGAGAGTTTACACTTTCAGATGCGACAGTATTTCTCGAGTTCGCCAATCCGTTCGCGAGGTATGGGAGTGTGAAGTTAAGAAATGCTTGAGAAACCATCAAAATTTTCGCAAGTCTGATACGCGAAACCAATAACTACAATGGCCTAGATGAAAAATACACATACCTTTGTAATCTGGCGTGTTTCTTCTTTCGGATGCAACAGGAATTTCTCGAGTTCGTCAATCCGTTCGCGAGATATGGGAGTTTGAAGTTAAGGAGTGGTTGTGAAACCATCAAAATTATCGCAATTCTGATGCTAGAAACGAAAAACTGGAATGGCCTTGGGGAAAAGTACACACACCATAGTAATCGGGCGACTTTCTACTTTCAGATGCAACAGGAATTTCTCGATTTCGTCAATCCGTTCGCGAGATATGGGAGTTTGAAGTTAAGGAATGGTTGAGAAACCATCAAAATTTTCGCAAGTCTGATATTCGAGAACAATAACTACTATGGCCTAGGGCAAAAATACACATACCGTTGTAATCGGGCGAGTTTCTGCTTTCAGGTGCAATAGGAAATTCTCGAGTTCGTCAATCCGTTCGAGAGATATGGGAGTTTGAAGTTAAGGAATGGTTGAGAAACCATCAAAATTTTCGCAAGTCTGATACTCGAAACCAATAACTGGAATTGCCTACGGGAAAAGTACACACACCATTGTAATCAGGCGAGTTTCTACTTTCAGATGCAACAGGAATTTCTCGAGTTCGCCAATCCGTTCGCGAGGTATGGGAGTTTGAAGTTAAGGAATCGTTGAGAAACCATCAAAATTTTCGCAAGTCTGATACTCGAAACCAATAACTACCAAGGCCTAGGGCAAAAATACATATACCGTTGTAATCGGGCGAGTTTCTGGTTTCAGATGCAACAGCAATTTCTCGAGTTCGTCAATCCGTTCGCGAGATAAGACAGTTTGAAGTTAAGGAATAGTTGAGAAACCATCAAAATTTCCGCTGGTCTGATACTCGAAACCAATAACTGGAATGGCCTAGGGGAAAAGTACACACACCGTTGTAATCGGGCGAGTTTCTACTTTCAGATGCAACAGGAATTTCTCGAGTTCGTCATTCCGTTCGCGAGATATGGGAGTTTGAAGTTAAGGAATGATTGAGAAATCATCAAAATATTCGCTGGTCTGATACTCGAAACCAATAACTAGAATGGCCTAGGGGAAAAGTACACACACCATTGTGATCGGGCGAGTTTCTACTTTCAGATGCAACAGGAATTTCTCGAGTTCGTCATTCCGTTCGCGAGATATGGGAGTTTGAAGTTACCGAATGTTTGAGAAACCATCAAAATTTTCGCTGGTCTGATACTCGAAACCTATAACTGGAATGGCCTAGGGGAAAAGTGCATACACCATTGTAATCGGGCGAGTTTCCACTTTCAGACGCAACAGGAATTTCTCGAGTTCGCCAATCCGTTCGCGAGGTATGGGAGTTTGAAGTTAAGGAATCGTTGAGAAACCATCAAAATTTTCGCAAGTCTGATACTCGAAACCAATATCTACAAAGGCCTAGGGGAATAATACACATAGCTTTGTAATCGGGCGAGTTTCTACTTTCAGATGCAACAGGAATTTCTCGAGTTCCTCAATCCGTTCGCGAGATATGGGAGTTTGAAGTTAAGGAATGCTTGAGAAACCATCAAAATTTTCGCAAGTCTGATACGCGAAACCAATAACTACAATGGCCTAGGGCAAAAATACACATACCGTTGTAATCGGGCGAGTTTCTGCTTTCAGATGCAACAGCAATTTCTCGAGTTCGTCATTCCGTTCGCGAGATATGGGAGTTTGGAGTTAAGGAATGATTGAGAAATCATCAAAATTTTCGCTGGTCTGATACTCGAAACCAATAACTAAAGTGGCCTAGGGGAAAAGTACACACACCATTGTAATCGGGCGAGTTTCTACTTTCAGATGCAACAGGAACTTCTCGAGTTCGTCATTCCGTTCGCGAGATATGGGAGTTTGAAGTTACGGAATGTTTGAGAAACCATCAAAATTTTCGCTGGTCTGATACTCGAAACCTATAACTGGAATGGCCTAGGGGAAAATTACATACACCATTGTATTCGGGCGAGTTTCCACTTTCAGACGCAACAGGAATTTCTCGAGTTCGCCAATCCGTTCGCGAGGTATGGGAGTTTGAAGTTAAGGAATCGTTGAGAAACCATCAAAATTTTCGCAAGTCTGATACTCGAAACCAATAACTACAAAGGCCTAGGGGAAAAATACACATAGCTTTGTAATCGGGCGAGTTTCTACTTTCAGATGCAACAGGAATTTCTCGAGTTCCTCAATCCGTTCGCGAGATATGGGAGTTTGAAGTTAAGGAATGCTTGAGAAACCATCAAAATTTTCGCAAGTCTGATACGCGAAACCGATAACTACAATGGCCTAGGGCAAAAATACACATACCGTTGTAATCGGGCGAGTTTCTGCTTTCAGATGCAATAGGAAATTCTGGAGTTCGTTAATCTGTTCGCGAGATATGGGAGTTTGAAGTTAAGGAGTGGTTGAGAAACCATCAAAATTTTCGCAAGTCTGTTACTCGAGACCAATAACTGGAATGGCCTAGGGGAAAAGTACACACGCCGTTGTAATGGGGCGAGTTTCAGCTTTCCGATGCAACAGGAATTTCTCGAGTTCGTCAATCCGTTCGCGAGATATGGGAGTATGAAATTAAGGAATGGTTGAGAAACCAACAAAATTTTCGCAAGTCTGATACTCGAAACCAATAACTACTACGGCCTAGGGCAAAAATACACATACCGTTGTAATCGGGCGAGTTTCTGCTTCCAGATGCAACCGGAAGTCCTCGAGTTCGTCAATCCGTTCGCGAGATATGGGAGTTTGAAGTTAAGGAATGGTTGAGAAAACATCAAAATTTTCGCAAGTCCGATACTCGAAACCAATAACTACAGAGGCCTAGGGGAAAAATACACACACCATTGTATCCGGGCGAGTTTCTGTTTCAGATGCAACAGGAATTTCTCGAGTTCGTCTCCCCGTTCGCGAGATATGGGAGTTTTAAGTTAAGGAATGGTTGAGAATCAATCAAAATTTTCGCTGGTCTGATACTCGAAACCAATAACTGGAAAGGGCTAGGGGAAAAGTACACACACCATTGTAATCGGGCGAGTTTCTACTTTCAGATGCAACAAGAATTTCTCGAGTTCGTCATTCCGTTCGCGAGATATGGGAGTTTGAAGTTAAGGAATGGTTGAGAAACCAACAAAATTTTTGCAAGTCTGATACTCGAAACAAATAACTACAAAGGCCTAGGGCAAAAATACACATACCATTGTAATCGGACGAGTTTCTGTTTCAGATGCAACAGGAATTTCTCGAGTTCGTCAATCCGTTGGCGAGATATGGGGGTTTGAAGTTAAGGAATGCTTGAGAAGCCATCAAAATTTTCGCAAGTCTGATACGCGAAACCAATAACTACAATGGCCTAGGGTAAAAATACACGTACCTTTGTAATCGGGCGTGTTCCTACTTTCAGATGCAACAGGAATTTCTCGAGTTCGCCAATCCGTTCGCGAGGTATGGGAGTTTGAAGTTAAGGAATCGTTGAGAAACCATCAAAATTTTCGCAAGTCTGATACCCGAAACCAGTAACTACAATGGCCTAGGGGAAAAATACAAATACCGTTGTAATCGGGCGAGTTTCTACTTCCAGATGCAACCGGAAGTCCTCGAGTTCGTCAATCCGTTCGCGAGATGTGGGAGTTTGAAGTTAAGGAATGGTTGAGAAACCATCAAAATTTTCGCAAGGCTGATACTCGAAACCAATAACTACCAAGGCCTAGGGCAAAAATACACATACCGTTGTAATCGGGAGAGTTTCTGCTTTCAGATGCAATAGGAAATTCTCGAGTCCGTCAATCCGTTCGAGAGATATGGGTGTTTGGTGTTAAGGAATGGTTGAGAAACCATAAAAATTTTCGCAAGTCTGATACCCGAAACCAGTAACTACAATGGCCTAGGGCAAAAATACACATACCGTTGTAATCTGGGGAGCTTCTGCTCTCAGATGCCATAGGAAATTCTCGAGTTCGACAATCCGTTCGAGAGATATGGGTGTTTGGTGTTAAGGAATGGTTGAGAAACCATAAAAATTTTCGCAAGTCTGATACCCGAAACCAATAACTACAATGGCCTAGGGAAAAAATACATATACCGTTGTAATCGGGAGAGTTTCTGCTTTCAGATGCAATAGGAAATTCTCGAGTTCGTCAATCCGTTCGAGAGATATGGGAGTTTGAAGTTAAGGAATGGTTGAGAAACCATCAAAATTTTCGCAAGTCTGATACTCGAAACCAATAACTGGAATGGCCTAGGGGAAAATTACATACACCATTGTAATCGGGCGAGTTTCCACTTTCAGACGCAACAGGAATTTCTCGAGTTCGCCAATCCGTTCGCGAGGTATGGGAGTTTGAAGTTAAGGAATCGTTGAGAAACCATCAAAATTTTCGCAAGTCTGATACCCGAAACCAGTAACTACAATGGCCTAGGGCAAAAATACACATACCGTTGTAATCTGGGGAGCTTCTGCTCTCAGATGCCATAGGAATTTCTCGAGTTCCTCAATCCGTTCGCGAGATATGGGTGTTTGAAGTTAAGGAATGCTTGAGAAACCATCAAAATTTTCGCAAGTCTGATACGCGAAACCGATAACTACAATGGCCTAGGGCAAAAATACACATACCGTTGTAATCGGGCGAGTTTCTGCTTTCAGATGCAATAGGAAATTCTGGAGTTCGTTAATCTGTTCGCGAGATATGGGAGTTTGAAGTTAAGGAGTGGTTGAGAAACCATCAAAATTTTCGCAAGTCTGTTACTCGAGACCAATAACTGGAATGGCCTAGGGGAAAAGTACACACGCCGTTGTAATGGGGCGAGTTTCTGCTTTCCGATGCAACAGGAATTTCTCGAGTTCGTCAATCCGTTCGCGAGATATGGGAGTATGAAATTAAGGAATGGTTGAGAAACCAACAAAATTTTCGCAAGTCTGATACTCGAAACCAATAACTACTACGGCCTAGGGCAAAAATACACATACCGTTGTAATCGGGCGAGTTTCTACTTCCAGATGCAACCGGAAGTCCTCGAGTTCGTCAATCCGTTCGCGAGATATGGGAGTTTGAAGTTAAGGAATGGTTGAGAAAACATCAAAATTTTCGCAAGTCCGATACTCGAAACCAATAACTACAGAGGCCTAGGGGAAAAATACACACACCATTGTATCCGGGCGAGTTTCTGTTTCAGATGCAACAGGAATTTCTCGAGTTCGTCTCTCCGTTCGCGAGATATGGGAGTTTTAAGTTAAGGAATGGTTGAGAATCCATCAAAATTTTCGCTGGTCTGATACTCGAAACCAATAACTGGAAAGGGCTAGGGGAAAAGTACACACACCATTGTAATCGGGCGAGTTTCTACTTTCAGATGCAACAGGAATTTCTCGAGTTCGTCATTCCGTTCGCGAGATATGGGAGTTTGCAGTTAAGGAATGGTTGAGAAACCAACAAAATTTTTGCAAGTCTGATACTCGAAACAAATAACTACAAAGGCCTAGGGCAAAAATACACATACCATTGTAATCGGACGAGTTTCTGTTTCAGATGCAACAGGAATTTCTCGAGTTCGTCAATCCGTTCGCGAGATATGGGGGTTTGAAGTTAAGGAATGCTTGAGAAGCCATCATAATTTTCGCAAGTCTGATACGCGAAACCAATAACTACAATGGCCTAGGGGAAAAATAAACGTACCTTTGTAATCGGGCGTGTTCCTACTTTCAGATGCAACAGGAATTTCTCGGATTCGTCAATCCGTTCGCTTGATATGGGAGTTTAAAGTTAAGGAGTGGTTGAAAAACCATCAAAATTTTCGCAAGTCTGATACTCGAAACCAATAACTACAATGGCCTAGGGGAAAATACAAATACCGTTGTAATCGGGCGAGTTTCTACTTCCAGATGCAACCGGAAGTCCTCGAGTTCGTCAATCCGTTCGCGAGATATGGGAGTTTGAAGTTAAGGAATGGTTGAGAAACCATCAAAATTTTCGCAAGGCTGATACTCGAAACCAATAACTACCAAGGCCTATGGCAAAAATACACATACCGTTGTAATCGGGAGAGTTTCTGCTTTCAGATGCAATAGGAAATTCTCGAGTCCGTCAATCCGTTCGAGAGATATGGGTGTTTGGTGTTAAGGAATGGTTGAGAAACCATAAAAATTTTCGCAAGTCTGATACCCGAAACCAGTAACTACAATGGCCTAGGGCAAAAATACACATACCGTTGTAATCTGGGGAGCTTCTGCTCTCAGATGCCATAGGAAATTCTCGAGTTCGACAATCCGTTCGAGAGATATGGGTGTTTGGTGTTAAGGAATGGTTGAGAAACCATAAAAATTTTCGCAAGTCTGATACCCGAAACCAATAACTACAATGGCCTAGGGAAAAAATACACATACCGTTGTAATCGGGAGAGTTTCTGCTTTCAGATGCAATAGGAAATTCTCGAGTTCGTCAATCCGTTCGAGAGATATGGGAGTTTGAAGTTAAGGAATGGTTGAGAAACCATCAAAATTTTCGCAAGTCTGATACTCGAAACCAATAACTGGAATGGCCTAGGGGAAAAGTACACACAACATTGTAATCGCGCGAGTTTCCACTTGCAGATGCAACAGGAATTTCTCGAGTTCGCCAATCCGTTCGCGAGGCATGGGAGTTTGAAGTTAAGGAATCGTTGAGGAAACATCAAAATTTTCGCAAGTCTGATACTCGAAACCAATAACTACAAAGGCCTAGGGGAAAAATACACTTAGCTTTGTAATCGGGCGAGTTTCTACTTTCAGATGCAACAGGAATTTCTCGAGTTCCTCAATCCGTTCGCGAGATATGGGAGTTTGAAGTTAAGGAATGGTTGACAAGCCATCAAAATTTTCGCAAGTCTGATATTCGAAACCTATAACTGGAATGGCCTAGGGGAAAAATACACATACCGTTGTAATCGGGCGAGTTTCTACTACCAGATGCAACCGGAAGTTCTCGAGTTCGTCAATCCGTTCGCGAGATATGGGAGTTTGAAGTTAAGGAATGGTTGAGAAACCATCAAAATTTTCGCATGTCTGATATTCGAGACCAATGACTACTATGGCCTAGACCAAAAATAAACATATCGTTGCAATCGGGCGAGTTTCTGCTTTCAGATGCAATAGGAAATTCTCGAGTTCGTCAATCCGTTCGAGAGATATGGGAGTTTGAAATTAAGGAATGGTTGAGAAACCATCAAAATTTTCGCAAGTCTGTTACTCGAAACCAATAACTGGAACGGCCTAGGGGAAAAGTACACACTCCATTGTAATCGGGCGAATTTCTACTTTCAGATGCAACAGGAATTTCTCGAGTTCGTCATTCCGTTCGCGAGATATGGGAGTTTGAAGTTACGGAATGTTTGAGAAACCATCAAAATTTTCGCTGGTCTGATACTCGAAACCTATAACTTTAATGGCCTAGGGGAAAAATACACACACCTTTGTAATCGGGCGAGTTTCTACTTTCAGATGCAACAGGAATTTCTCGAATTCGTCATTCCGTTCGCGAGATATGGGAGTTTGGAGTTAAGGAATGATTGAGAAATCATCAAAATTTTCGCTGGTCTGATACTCGAAACCAATAACTAGAATGGCCTAGGGGAAAAGTACATACACCATTGTAATCGGGCGAGTTTCTACTTTCAGATGCAACAGGAATTTCTCGAGTTCGTCATTCCGTTCGCGAGATATGGGAGTTTGAAGTTACGGAATGTTTGAGAAGCCATCAAAATTTTCGCATGTTTGATACTCGAAACCAATAACTGGAATCGCCTAGTGGAAAAGTACACACACCATTGTAATCGGGCGAGTTTCTACTTTCAGATGCAACAGGAATTTCTCGAGTTCGTCAATCCGTTCGCGAGATATGGGAGTATGAAGTTAAGGAATGGTTGAGAAACCATCAAAATTTTCGCAAGTCTGATACTCGAAACCAATAACTACTACGGCCCAGCGCAAAAATACACTCACCGTTGTAATCGGGCGAGTTTCTGCTTTCAGATGCAACAGGAATTTCTCGAGCTCGTCAATCCGTTCGCGAGATATGGGAGTTTGAAGTTAAGGAATGGTTGAGAAACCATCAAAATTTTCGCAAGTCTGATACTCGAAACCAATAACTGGACTCGCCTAGGGGAAAGTAGACACACCATTATAATCGGACGAGTTTCACCTTTCAGATGCAACAGGAATTATTCGAGTTCGTCAATCCGTTCGCGAGATAAGGGAGTTTGAAATTAAGGAATGGTTGACAAACCATCCAAATTTTCACAAGTCTGATACTCGAAACCAATAACTACAATGGCCTAGGGTAAAAATACACATACCGTTGTAATCGGGAGAGTTTGTACTTTCAGATGCACGGAAATTTATCGGATTCGTGAAACCGTTCGCGAAATATCGGAGTTTGGAGTTAAGAGATGGTTGAGAAACCATCAACATTTTCGCAATTCTGATGCTAGAAACGAATATCTGGAATGGCCACGGGAAAAGTACACACCATTTTAATCGGGCGAGTTTCTACTTTCAGACGCAACAGGAATTTCTCGAGTTCGTCAATTCGTTCGCGAGATATGGGAGTTTGAAGTTAAGGAATGGTTGAGAAACCATCAAAATTTTCGCAAGTCTGATACTCGAAAACAATAACAGGAATGGCCTAGGGGAAAAGCACACACACCATTGTAATCGGGCGAGTTTCTACTTTCAGATGCAACAGAAATTTTTGGGATTCGTCAATCCGATCGCGATGTATCGGAGTTTGGAGATAAGAGATGGTTGAGAATCCATCAAAATTTACGCAAGTCTGACACTCGAAAACAATAACTACACTGGCCTAGGGGGAAAATACACATACCGTTGTAATCGGGCGAGTTTCTGCATTTAGATGCAATAGGAATTTCTCGAGTTCGTTAATCCGTTCGCGAGATATGGGATTTTGAAGTTCAGGAATGGTTGAGAAACCATTAAAATTTTCACAAGTCTGACACTCGAAACCAATAACTGGACCGGCCTAGGGGAAAAGTACACACACCATTGTAATCGGGCGAGTTTCTCCTTTCAGATGCAACAGGAATTCGTCGATCCGGTCGCGAGATATGGGAGTTTGAAGTTAAGGAATGGTTGAGAAACCATCAAAATTTTCGCATGTCTGATACTCGAAACCAATAACTGGAATCGCCTAGTGGAAAAGTACACACACCATTGTAATCGTGCGAGTTTCTCCTTTCAGATGCAACAGGAATTTCTCGAGTTGGTTAATCCGTCCGCGAGATATGGGATTTTGAAGTTAAGGAATGGTTGAGAAACCATCAAAATTTTCACAAGTCTGACACTCGAAACCAATAACTACAATGGCCTAGGGTAAAAATACACATACCGTTGTAATCGGGAGAGTTTGTACTTTCAGATGCACGGAAATTTTTCGCATTCGTCAAACCGTTCGCAAAATATCGGAGATTGGAGTTAAGAGATGGTTGAGAAACCATCAAAATTTTCGCAATTCTGATGCTAGAAACGAATAACTGGAATGGCCTAGTGGAAAAATACACACACCATTGTAATCGGGCGAGTTTCTACTTTCACATGCAACAGGAATTTCTCGAGTTCGTCAATCCGTTCGCGAAATATAGGAGCTTGAAGTTAAGGAATGGTTGAGAAACCATCAAAATTTTCGCATGTCTGATACTCGAAACCAATAACTGGAATCGCCTAGTGGAAAAGTACACACACCATTGTAATCGTGCGAGTTTCTCCTTTCAGATGCAACAGGAATTTCTCGAGTTGGTTAATCCGTCCGCGAGATATGGGATTTTGAAGTTAAGGAATGGTTGAGAAACCATCAAAATTTTCACAAGTCTGACACTCGAAACCAATAACTACAATGGCCTAGGGTAAAAATACACATACCGTTGTAATCGGGAGAGTTTGTACTTTCAGATGCACGGAAATTTTTCGCATTCGTCAAACCGTTCGCAAAATATCGGAGATTGGAGTTAAGAGATGGTTGAGAAACTATCAAAATTTTCGCAATTCTGATGCTAGAAACGAATAACTGGAATGGCCTAGTGGAAAAATACACACACCATTGTAATCGGGCGAGTTTCTACTTTCACATGCAACAGGAATTTCTCGAGTTCGTCAATCCGTTCGCGAAATATAGGAGCTTGAAGTTAAGGAATGGTTGAGAAACCATCAAAATTTTCGCATGTCTGATACTCGAAACCAATAACTGGAATCGCCTAGTGGAAAAGTACACACACCATTGTAATCGTGCGAGTTTCTGCTTTCAGATGCAACAGGAATTTCTCGAGTTGGTTAATCCGTCCGCGAGATATGGGATTTTGAAGTTAAGGAATGGTTGAGAAACCATCAAAATTTTCACAAGTCTGACACTCGAAACCAATAACTACAATGGCCTAGGGTAAAAATACACATACCGTTGTAATCGGGAGAGTTTGTACTTTCAGATGCAACAGGAATTTCTCGAGTTCGTCAATCCGTTCGCGAGATATGGGAGTTGGAAGTTAAGGAATGGTTGAGAAACCTACAAAATTTTCGCAAGTCTGATGCTAGAAACGAATTACTGGAATGGCCACGGGAAAAGTACACACCATTTTAATCGGGCGAGTTTCTACTTTCAGACGCAACAGGAATTTCTCGAGTTCGTCAATCCGTTCGGGAGATATGGGAGTTGGAAGTTAAGGAATGGTTGAGAAACCATCAAAATTTTCGCAAGTCTAATACTCGAAACCAATAACAGGAATGGCCTAAGGGAAAAGTACACACACCGTTGTAATCGGGAGAGTTTGTACTTTCAGATGCACGGAAATTTCTCGGATTCGTAAAACCGTTCGCGAAATATCGGAGTTTGGAGTTATGAGATGGTGGAGAAACCATCAAAATTTTCGCAAGTCTGATGCTAGAAACGAATAACTGGAACGGCCTAGGGGAAAAGTACGCACAACATTGTAATCGAAATAGTTTCTACTTTCTGATGCAACAGGAATTTCTCGAGTTGGTCAATCCGTTCGCGAGGTATGGGAGTTTGAAGTTAAGAAATGGTTGAGAAACCATCAAAATTTTCGCAAGTCTGTTACTCGAAACCAATAACAGGAATGGCCTAAGGGAAAAGTACACACACCGTTGTAATCGGGCGCGTTTCTACTTTCAGATGCAGCAGGAATTTCTGGGGTTCGTCAATCCGTTCGCGAGATATGGGAGTTTGACGTTAAGGAATGGTTGAGAAACCATCAAAATTTTCGCAAGTCTGTTACTCGAAACCAATAACAGGAATGGCCTAAGGGAAAAGTACACACACCGTTGTAATCGGGCGCGTTTCTACTTTCAGATGCAGCAGGAATTTCTGGAGTTCGTCAATCCGTTCGCGAGATATGGGAGTTTGACGTTAAGGAATGGTTGAGAAACCATCAAAATTTTCACGCGTCTGATACTCGAAACCAATAACTACAATAGCCTAGGGTAAAAATACACATACCGTTGTAATCGGGAGAGTTTGTACTTTCAGATGCACGGAAATTACTCGAGTTCGTCAATCCGTTCGCGAGATATGGGAGTTTGAAATTAAGGAATGGTTGAGAAACCGTCAAAATTTAAGCAATTCTGATACTCGAAACCAATAACTACTATGGCCCAGGGCAAAAATACACACACCGTTGTAATCGGGCGAGTTTCTGCTTTCAGATGCAACAGGAATTTCTCGAGTTCGTCTATCCGTTCGCGAGATATGGGAGTTTGACGTTAAGGAATGCTGGAGAAACCTTCAAAATTTTCGCAAGTCTGATACTCGAAACCAATAACTGGAACCGCCTAGAGGAAAAGTACACACACCATTGTAATCGGGCGAGTTTCTGCTTTCAGATGCGACAGGAATTTCTCGAGTTCGTCAATCCGTTCGCGAGATATGGGAGTTTGAAGTAATGGAATGGTTGAGAAACCATCAAAATTTTCGCAAGTCTGATACTCGAAACCGATAACTGGAATCGCCTACGGGAAAAGTACACAAACCATTGTAATCGGGCGAGTTTCTCTTTTCAGATGCAACAGGAATTTCTTGAGTTCGTCAATCCGTTCGCGAGATATGGGTGTTTGAAATTAAGGAATGGTTGAGAAATCATCAAAATTTTCGCAAGCCTGATACTCGAAACCAATAACTACTATGGCCCGGGGCAAAAATACACATACCGTTGTAATCGGGCGAGTTTCTGCTTTCAGATGCAACAGGAATTTCTCGAGTTCGTCAATCCGTTCGCGAGATATGGGAGTTTGAAATTAAGGAATGGTTGAGAAACCGTCAAAATTTAAGCAATTCTGATACTCGAAACCAATAACTACTATGGCCCAGGGCAAAAATACACACACCGTTGTAATCGGGCGAGTTTCTGCTTTCAGATGCAACAAGAATTTCTCGAGTTCGTCTATCCGTTCGCGAGATATGGGAGTTTGACGTTAAGGAATGCTGGCGAAACCTTCAAAATTTTCGCAAGTCTGATACTCGAAACCAATAACTGGAACCGCCTAGGGGAAAAGTACACACACCATTGTAATCGGGCGAGTTTCTGCTTTCAGATGCAACAGGAATTTCTCGAGTTCGTCAATCCGTTCGCGAGATATGGGAGTTTGAAGTAATGGAATGGTTGAGAAACCATCAAAATTTTCGCAAGTCTGATACTCGAAACCAATAACTGGAATCGCCTACGGGAAAAGTACACACACCATTGTAATCGGGCGAGTTTCTCCTTTCAGATGCAACAGGAATTTCTTGAGTTCGTCAATCCGTTCGCGAGATATGGGTGTTTGAAATTAAGGAATGGTTGAGAAACCATCAAAATTTTCGCAAGTCTGATACTCGAAACCAATAACTACTATGGCCCAGGGCAAAAATACACATACCGTTGTAATCGGGCGAGTTTCTGCTTTCAGATGCAACAGGAATTTCTCGAGTTCGTCTATCCGTTCGCGGGATATGGGAGTTTGAAATTAAGGAGTGGATGAGAAACCATCAAAATTTTCACAAGTGTAATACTCGAAACCAATAACAGGAATGGCGTAGGGGAAAAGTACACACACCATTGTAATCTGGCGAGTTTCTACTTTCATATGCAACAGGAATTTCTCGAGTTCGTCAATCCGTGCGCGAGGTATGGGAGTTTGAATTTAAGAAATGGTTGAGAAACCATCAAAATTTTCGCAAGTCTGATGCTAGAAACGAATTACTGGAATGGCCTAGGGGAAAAGTACACACACCATTGTAATCGGGCGAGTTTCTGCTTTCAGATGTAACAGGAATTTCTCGAGCTCGTCAATCCGTTCGCGAGATATGGGAGTTTGAAGTTAAGGAGTGGATGAGAAACCATCAAAATTTTCACAAGTGTAATACTCGAAACCAATAACTACAATGCCCTAGGGTAGAAATACACATAGCGTTGTAATCGGGAGAGTTTGTACTTCCAGATGCACGGAAATTTTTCGGATTCGTCAAACCGTTCGCGAAATATCGGAGTTTGAAGTTAAGGAATGGTTGAGAAACCCTCAAAATTTTCGCAAGTCTGATACTCGAAACCAATAACTGGAAGCGCCTAGGGGAAAAGTACACACATCATTGTAATCGGGCGAGTTTCTGCTTTCAGATGCAACAGGAATTTCTCGAGTTCGTCAATCCGTTCGCGAGATATGGGAGTTTGAAGTAATGGAATGGTTGAGAAACCATCAAAATTTTCGCAAGTCTGATACTCGAAACCAATAACTGGAACCGCCTAGGGGAAAAGTACACACACCATTGTAATCGGGCGAGTTTCTGCTTTCAGATGCAACAGGAATTTCTCGAGTTCGTCAATCCGTTCGCGAGATATGGGTGTTTGAAATTAAGGAATGTTTGAGAAACCATCAAAATTTTCGCAAGTCTGATACTCGAAACCAATAACTGGAATCGCCTACGGGAAAAGTACACACACCATTGTAATCGGGCGAGTTTCTCCTTTCAGATGCAACAGGAATTTCTTGAGTTCGTCAATCCGTTCGCGAGATATGGGTGTTTGAAATTAAGGAATGGTTGAGAAACCATCAAAATTTTCGCAAGTCTGATACTCGAAACCAATAACTACTATGGCCCAGGGCAAAAATACACATACCGTTGTAATCGGGCGAGTTTCTGCTTTCAGATGCAACAGGAATTTCTCGAGTTCGTCAATCCGTTCGCGAGATATGGGAGTTTGAAATTAAGGAATGGTTGAGAAACCTTCAAAATTTTCGCAAGTCTGATACTCGAAACCAATAACTGGAACCGCCTAGGGGAAAAGTACGCACACCATTGTAATCGGGCGAGTTTCTGCTTTCAGATGCAACAGGAATTTCTCGAGTTCGTCAATCCATTCGCGAGATATGGGAGTTTGAAGTAATGGAATGGTTGAGAAACCATCAAAATTATCGCAAGTCTGATACTCGAAACCAATAACTGGAACCGCCTAGGGGAAAAGTACACACACCATTGTAATCGGGCGAGTTTCTGCTTTCAGATGCAACAGGAATTTCTCGAGTTCGTCAATCCGTTCGCGAGATATGGGAGTTTGAAGTAATGGAATGGTTGAGAAACCATCAAAATTTTCGCAAGTCTGATACTCGAAACCAATAACTGGAATCGCCTACGGGAAAAGTACACACACCATTGTAATCGGGCGAGTTTCTCCTTTCAGATGCAACAGGAATTTCTTGAGTTCGTCAATCCGTTCGCGAGATATGGGTGTTTGAAATTAAGGAATGTTTGAGAAACCATCAAAATTTTCGCAAGTCTTATACTCGAAACCAATAACTACTATGGCCCAGGGCAAAAATACACATACCGTTGTAATCGGGCGAGTTTCTGCTTTCAGATGCAACAGGAATTTCTCGAGTTCGTCTATCCGTTCGCGGGATATGGGAGTTTGAAGTTAAGGAGTGGATGAGAAACCATCAAAATTTTCACAAGTGTAATACTCGTAATCAATAACTACAATGCCCTAGGGTAAAAATACACATACCGTTGTAATCGGGAGAGTTTCTGCTTTCAGATGCAACAGGAATTTCTCGAGCTCGTCAATCCGTTCGCGAGATATGGGAGTTTGAAGTTAAGGAATGGTTGAGAAACCATCAAAATTTTCGCAAGTCTGATACTCGAAACCAATAACTACTATGGACCAGCGCAAAAATACACACACCGTTGTAATCGGGCGAGTTTCACCTTTCAGATGCAACAGGAATTTCTCGAGTTCGTCAATCCGTTCGCGAGATATGGGAGGTTGAAATTAAGGAGTGGTTGAGAGACCATCAAAATTTTCACAAGTCTGATACTCGAAACCAATAACAGGAATGGCCTAGGGGAAAAGTACACACACCATTGTAATCTGGCGAGTTTCTACTTTCATATGCAACAGGAATTTCTCGAGTTCGTCAATCCGTGCGCGAGGTATGGGAGTTTGAAGTTAAGAAATGGTTGAGAAACCATCAAAATTTTCGCAAGTCTGATGCTAGAAACGAATTACTGGAATGGCCTAGGGGAAAAGTACACACACCATTGTAATCGGGCGAGTTTCTGCTTTCAGATGCAACAGGAATTTCTCGAGTTCGTCAATCCGTTCGCGAGATATGGGAGTTTGAAGTAATGGAATGGTTGAGAAACCATCAAAATTTTCGCAAGTCTGATACTCGAAACCAATAACTAGTATGGCCCAGGGCAAAAATACACACACCGTTGTAATCGGGCGAGTTTCTGCTTTCAGATGCAACAGGAATTTCTCGAGTTCGTCTATCCGTTCGCGAGATATGGGAGTTTGAAGTTAAGGAGTGGATGAGAAACCATCAAAATTTTCGCAAGTCTGATACTCGAAACCAATAACTACTATGGCCCAGGGCAAAAATACACATACCGTTGTAATCGGGCGAGTTTCTGCTTTCAGATGCAACAGGAATTTCTCGAGTTCGTCAATCCGTTCGCGAGATATGGGAGTTTGAAATTAAGGAATGGTTGAGAAACCTTCAAAATTTTCGCAAGTCTGATACTCGAAACCAATAACTGGAACCGCCTAGGGGAAAAGTACACACACCATTGTAATCGGGCGAGTTTCTGCTTTCAGATGCAACAGGAATTTCTCGAGTTCGTCAATCCGTTCGCGAGATATGGGAGTTTGAAGTAATGGAATGGTTGAGAAACCATCAAAATTTTCGCAAGTCTGATACTCGAAACCAATAACTGGAACCGCCTAGGGGAAAAGTACACACACCATTGTAATCGGGCGAGTTTCTGCTTTCAGATGCAACAGGAATTTCTCGAGTTCGTCAATCCGTTCGCGAGATATGGGAGTTTGAAGTAATGGAATGGTTGAGAAACCATCAAAATTTTCGCAAGTCTGATACTCGAAACCAATAACTGGAATCGCCTACGGGAAAAGTACACACACCATTGTAATCGGGCGAGTTTCTCCTTTCAGATGCAACAGGAATTTCTTGAGTTCGTCAATCCGTTCGCGAGATATGGGTGTTTGAAATTAAGGAATGGTTGAGAAACCATCAAAATTTTCGCAAGTCTGATACTCGAAACCAATAACTACTATGGCCCAGGGCAAAAATACACATACCGTTGTAATCGGGCGAGTTTCTGCTTTCAGATGCAACAGGAATTTCTCGAGTTCGTCTATCCGTTCGCGGGATATGGGAGTTTGAAATTAAGGAGTGGATGAGAAACCATCAAAATTTTCACAAGTGTAATACTCGAAACCAATAACAGGAATGGCGTAGGGGAAAAGTACACACACCATTGTAATCTGGCGAGTTTCTACTTTCATATGCAACAGGAATTTCTCGAGTTCGTCAATCCGTGCGCGAGGTATGGGAGTTTGAATTTAAGAAATGGTTGAGAAACCATCAAAATTTTCGCAAGTCTGATGCTAGAAACGAATTACTGGAATGGCCTAGGGGAAAAGTACACACACCATTGTAATCGGGCGAGTTTCTGCTTTCAGATGTAACAGGAATTTCTCGAGCTCGTCAATCCGTTCGCGAGATATGGGAGTTTGAAGTTAAGGAGTGGATGAGAAACCATCAAAATTTTCACAAGTGTAATACTCGAAACCAATAACTACAATGCCCTAGGGTAGAAATACACATAGCGTTGTAATCGGGAGAGTTTGTACTTTCAGATGCACGGAAATTTTTCGGATTCGTCAAACCGTTCGCGAAATATCGGAGTTTGAAGTTAAGGAATGGTTGAGAAACCCTCAAAATTTTCGCAAGTCTGATACTCGAAACCAATAACTGGAAGCGCCTAGGGGAAAAGTACACACATCATTGTAATCGGGCGAGTTTCTGCTTTCAGATGCAACAGGAATTTCTCGAGTTCGTCAATCCGTTCGCGAGATATGGGAGTTTGAAGTAATGGAATGGTTGAGAAACCATCAAAATTTTCGCAAGTCTGATACTCGAAACCAATAACTGGAACCGCCTAGGGGAAAAGTACACACACCATTGTAATCGGGCGAGTTTCTGCTTTCAGATGCAACAGGAATTTCTCGAGTTCGTCAATCCGTTCGCGAGATATGGGTGTTTGAAATTAAGGAATGTTTGAGAAACCATCAAAATTTTCGCAAGTCTGATACTCGAAACCAATAACTGGAATCGCCTACGGGAAAAGTACACACACCATTGTAATCGGGCGAGTTTCCCCTTTCAGATGCAACAGGAATTTCTTGAGTTCGTCAATCCGTTCGCGAGATATGGGTGTTTGAAATTAAGGAATGGTTGAGAAACCATCAAAATTTTCGCAAGTCTGATACTCGAAACCAATAACTACTATGGCCCAGGGCAAAAATACACATACCGTTGTAATCGGGCGAGTTTCTGCTTTCAGATGCAACAGGAATTTCTCGAGTTCGTCAATCCGTTCGCGAGATATGGGAGTTTGAAATTAAGGAATGGTTGAGAAACCTTCAAAATTTTCGCAAGTCTGATACTCGAAACCAATAACTGGAACCGCCTAGGGGAAAAGTACGCACACCATTGTAATCGGGCGAGTTTCTGCTTTCAGATGCAACAGGAATTTCTCGAGTTCGTCAATCCATTCGCGAGATATGGGAGTTTGAAGTAATGGAATGGTTGAGAAACCATCAAAATTATCGCAAGTCTGATACTCGAAACCAATAACTGGAACCGCCTAGGGGAAAAGTACACACACCATTGTAATCGGGCGAGTTTCTGCTTTCAGATGCAACAGGAATTTCTCGAGTTCGTCAATCCGTTCGCGAGATATGGGAGTTTGAAGTAATGGAATGGTTGAGAAACCATCAAAATTTTCGCAAGTCTGTTACTCGAAACCAATAACTGGAATCGCCTACGGGAAAAGTACACACACCATTGTAATCGGGCGAGTTTCTCCTTTCAGATGCAACAGGAATTTCTTGAGTTCGTCAATCCGTTCGCGAGATATGGGTGTTTGAAATTAAGGAATGTTTGAGAAACCATCAAAATTTTCGCAAGTCTTATACTCGAAACCAATAACTACTATGGCCCAGGGCAAAAATACACATACCGTTGTAATCGGGCGAGTTTCTGCTTTCAGATGCAACAGGAATTTCTCGAGTTCGTCTATCCGTTCGCGGGATATGGGAGTTTGAAGTTAAGGAGTGGATGAGAAACCATCAAAATTTTCACAAGTGTAATACTCGTAATCAATAACTACAATGCCCTAGGGTAAAAATACACATACCGTTGTAATCGGGAGAGTTTCTGCTTTCAGATGCAACAGGAATTTCTCGAGCTCGTCAATCCGTTCGCGAGATATGGGAGTTTGAAGTTAAGGAATGGTGAGAAACCATCAAAATTTTCGCAAGTCTGATACTCGAAACCAATAACTACTATGGACCAGCGCAAAAATACACACACCGTTGTAATCGGGCGAGTTTCACCTTTCAGATGCAACAGGAATTTCTCGAGTTCGTCAATCCGTTCGCGAGATATGGGAGTTTGAAATTAAGGAGTGGTTGAGAGACCATCAAAATTTTCACAAGTCTGATACTCGAAACCAATAACAGGAATGGCCTAGGGGAAAAGTACACACACCATTGTAATCTGGCGAGTTTCTACTTTCATATGCAACAGGAATTTCTCGAGTTCGTCAATCCGTGCGCGAGGTATGGGAGTTTGAAGTTAAGAAATGGTTGAGAAACCATCAAAATTTTCGCAAGTCTGATGCTAGAAACGAATTACTGGAATGGCCTAGGGGAAAAGTACACACACCATTGTAATCGGGCGAGTTTCTGCTTTCAGATGCAACAGGAATTTCTCGAGTTCGTCAATCCGTTCGCGAGATATGGGAGTTTGAAGTAATGGAATGGTTGAGAAACCATCAAAATTTTCGCAAGTCTGATACTCGAAACCAATAACTAGTATGGCCCAGGGCAAAAATACACACACCGTTGTAATCGGGCGAGTTTCTGCTTTCAGATGCAACAGGAATTTCTCGAGTTCGTCTATCCGTTCGCGAGATATGGGAGTTTGAAGTTAAGGAGTGGATGAGAAACCATCAAAATTTTCACAAGTGTAATACTCGAAACCAATAACTACAATGCCCTAGGGTAAAAATACACATACCGTTGTAATCGGGAGAGTTTGTACTTTCAGATGCACGGAAATTTTTCGGATTCGTCAAACCGTTCGCGATATATCGGAGTTTGGGTTAAGAGATGGTTGAGAAACCGTCAAAATTTTCGCAAGTCTGATACTCGAAACCAATAACTGGAATGGTCTAGGGGAAAAGTACACACACCATTGTAATCGGACGTGTTTCTACTTTCAGAAGCAACAGGAATTTCTCGAGTTCGTCAATCCGTTCGCGAGATATGGGAGTTTGAAGTTCAGGAGTGGATGAGAAACCATCAAAATTTTCACAAGTGTAATACTCGAAACCAATAACTACAATGCCCTAGGGTAAAAATACATGCCGTTGTAATCGGGAGAGTTTGTACTTTCAGATGCACGGAAATTTTTCGGATTCGTCAAACCGTTCGCGATATATCGGAGTTTGGGTTAAGAGATGGTTGAGAAATCGTCAAAATTTTCGCAATTGTGATGCTAGAAACGAATAACTGGAATGGCCTACAGGAAAAATACACACACCATTGTAATCGGGCGAGTTTCTACTTTCACATGCAACAGGAATTTCTCGAGGTCGTCAATCGGATCGCGAGATATGGGAGTTTGAAGTTGTGGAATGGTTGAGAAACCATCAAAATTTTCGCAAGTCTGATACTCGAAACCAATAACTACAATGGCCTAGGGCAAAAATACACATACCGTTGTAATCGGGAGAGTTTGTACTTTCAGATGCACGGAAATTTTTCGGATTCGTCAAACCGTTCGCGATATATCGGAGTTTGGAGTTAAGAGATGGTTGAGAAACCATCAAAATTTTCGCAATTCTGATGCTAGAAACGAATAACTGGAATGGCCTACAGGAAAAATACACACACCATTGTAATCGGGCGGGTTTCTACTTTCAGATGCAACAGGAACTTCTCGAGTTCGTCAATCTGTTCGCGAGATATGGGAGTTTGAAGTTAAGGAATGGTTGAGAAACCATCAAAATTTTCGCAAGTCTGATACTCGAAACCAATAACTACTATGGACCAGCGCAAAAATACACACACCGTTGTAATCGGGCGAGTTTCACATTTCAGATGCAACAGGAATTTCTCGAGTTCGTCGTTCCGTTCGCGAGATATGGGAGTTTGAAATTAAGGAGTGGTTGAGAGACCATCAAAATTTTCACAAGTCTGATACTCGAAACCAATAACAGGAATGGCCTAGGGGAAAAGTACACACACCATTGTAACCTGGCGAGTTTCTACTTTCATATGCAACAGGAATTTCTCGAGTTGGTCAATCCGTGCGCGAGGTATGGGAGTTTGAAGTTAAGAAATGGTTGAGAAACCATCAAAATTTTCGCAAGTCTGATGCTAGAAACGAATTACTGGAATGGCCTAGGGGAAAAGTACACACACCATTGTAATCGGGCGAGTTTCTGCTTTCAGATGTAACAGGAATTTCTCGAGCTCGTCAATCCGTTCGCGAGATATGGGAGTTTGAAGTTAAGGAGTGGATGAGATACCATCAAAATTTTCACAAGTCTAATACTCGAAACCAATAACTACAATGCCCTAGGGTAAAAATACACATACCGTTGTAATCGGGAGAGTTTGTACTTTCAGATGCACGGAAATTTTTCGGATTCGTCAAACCGTTCGCGAAATATCGGAGTTTGAAGTTAAGGAATGGTTGAGAAACCCTCAAAATTTTCGCAAGTCTGATACTCGAAACCAATAACTGGAATCGCCTAGGGGAAAAGTAGACACACCATTATAATCGGGCGAGTTTCACCTTTCGGATGCAATAGGAATTTCACGAGTTCGTCAATCTGTTCGCGAGATATGGGAGTTTGAAATTAAGGAATGATTGAGAAACCATCAAAATTTTCACAAGTCTGATACTCGAAACCAATAACAGGAATGACCTAGGGGAAAAGTACACACACCATTGTAATCTGGCGAGTTTCTACTTTCATATGCAACAGGAATTTCTCGAGTTCGTCAATCCGTTCGCGAGATATGGGAGATGGAAGTTAAGGAATGGTTGAGAAACCATCAAAATTTCCGCAAGTCTGATACTCGAAACCAATAACTACTACGGCCCAGCGCAAAAATACACTCACCGTTGTAATCGGGCGAGTTTCTGCTTTCAGATGCAACAGGAATTTCTCGAGCTCGTCAATCCGTTCGCGAGATATGGGAGTTTGAAGTTAAGGAATGGTTGAGAAACCATCAAAATTTTCACAAGACTGATACTCGAAACCAATAACTGGAATCGCCTAGGGGAAAAGTAGACACACCATTAGAATCGGGCGAGTTTCACCTTTCGGATGCAATAGGAATTTCACGAGTTCGTCAATCTGTTCGCGAGATATGGGAGTTTGAAATTAAGGAATGATTGAGAAACCATCAAAATTTTCACAATTCTGATACTCGAAACCAATAACAGGAATGGCCTAGGGAAAAGTACACACACCATTGTAATCTGGCGAGTATCTACTTTCAGATGCAACATGAATTTCTCGAGTTCGTCAATCCGTTCGCGAGGTATGGGAGTTTGAAGTTAAGAAATGGTTGAGAAACCATCAAAATTTTCGCATGTCTGGTGCTAGAAACGAATTACTGGCATGGCCTAGGGGAAAAGTACACACCCCATTATAATCGGGCGAGTTTCACCTTTCAGATGCAACAGGAATTTCTCGAGTTCGTCAATCCGTTCGCGAGATAAGGGTGTTTGAAATTAAGGAATCGTTGAGAAACCATCAAAATTCTCACACGTCTGATACTCGAAACCAATAACTACAATGGCCTAGGGTAAAAATACACATACCGTTGTAATCGGGAGAGTTTGTACTTTCAGATGCACGGAAATTTTTCGGATTCGTGAAACCGTTCGCGAAATATCGGAGTTTGGAGTTAAGAGATGGTTGAGAAACCATCAAAATTTTCGCAATTCTGATGCTAGAAACGAATAACTGGAATGGCCTAGTGGAAAAGTACACAAACCATTGTAATCGGGCGAGTTTCTGCTTTCAGATGCAACAGGAATTTCTCGAGTTCGTCAATCCGTTCGCGAGATATGGGAGTTTGAAGTAATGGAATGGTTGAGAAACCATCAAAATTTTCGCAAGTCTGATACTCGAAACCAATAACTGGAACCGCCTAGGGGAAAAGTACACACACCATTGTAATCGGGCGAGTTTCTGCTTTCAGATGCAACAGGAATTTCTCGAGTTCGTCAATCCGTTCGCGAGATATGGGAGTTTGAAATTAAGGAGTGGTTGAGAAACCGTCAAAATTTAAGCAAGTCTGATACTCGAAACCAATAACTACTATGGCCCAGGGCAAAAATACACACACCGTTGTAATCGGGCGAGTTTCTGCTTTCAGATGCAACAGGAATTTCTCGAGTTCGTCTATCCGTTCGCGAGATATGGGAGTTTGAAGTTAAGGAATGGTGGAGAAACCTTCAAAATTTTCGCAAGTCTGATACTCGAAACCAATAACTGGAACCGCCTAGGGGAAAAGTACACACACCATTGTAATCGGGCGAGTTTCTGCTTTCAGATGCAACAGGAATTTCTCGAGTTCGTCAATCCGTTCGCGAGATATGGGAGTTTGAAGTAATGGAATGGTTGAGAAACCATCAAAATTTTCGCAAGTCTGATACTCGAAACCAATAACTGGAATCGCCTACGGGAAAAGTACACACACCATTGTAATCGGGCGAGTTTCTCCTTTCAGATGCAACAGGAATTTCTTGAGTTCGTCAATCCGTTCGCGAGATATGGGTGTTTGAAACTAAGGAATGGTTGAGAAACCATCAAAATTTTCGCAAGTCTGATACTCGAAACCAATAACTACTATGGCCCAGGGCAAAAATACACATACCGTTGTAATCGGGCGAGTTTCTGCTATCGGATGCAACAGGAATTTCACGAGTTCGTCAATCCGTTCGCGAGATATGGGAGTTTGAATTTAAGGAATGGTTGAGAAACCATCAAAATTTTCGCAAGTCTGATACTCGAAACCAATAACAGGAATGGCCTAGGGAAAAAGTACACACACCATTGTAATCGGGCGAGTTTCTGCTTTCAGATGCAACAGGAATTTCTCGAGTTCGTCAATCCGTTCGCGAGATATGGGAGTTTGAAGTAATGGAATGGTTGAGAAACCATCAAAATTTTCGCAAGTCTGATACTCGAAACCAATAACTGGAATCGCCTACGGGAAAAGTACACACACCCTTGTAATCGGGCGAGTTTCTCCTTTCAGATGCAACAGGAATTTCTTGAGTTCGTCAATCCGTTCGCGAGATATGGGAGTTTGAAATTAAGGAGTGGTTGAGAAACCGTCAAAATTTAAGCAAGTCTGATACTCGAAACCAATAACTACTATGGCCCAGGGCAAAAATACACACACCGTTGTAATCGGGCGAGTTTCTGCTTTCAGATGCAACAGGAATTTCTCGAGTTCGTCTATCCGTTCGCGAGATATGGGAGTTTGAAGTTAAGGAATGGTGGAGAAACCTTCAAAATTTTCGCAAGTCTGATACTCGAAACCAATAACTGGAACCGCCTAGGGGAAAAGTACACACACCATTGTAACCGGGCGAGTTTCTGCTTTCAGATGCAACAGGAATTTCTCGAGTTCGTCAATCCGTTCGCGAGATATGGGAGTTTGAAGTAATGGAATGGTTGAGAAACCATCAAAATTTTCGCAAGTCTGATACTCGAAACCAATAACTGGAATCGCCTACGGGAAAAGTACACACACCATTGTAATCGGGCGAGTTTCTCCTTTCAGATGCAACAGGAATTTCTTGAGTTCGTCAATCCGTTCGCGAGATATGGGTGTTTGAAACTAAGGAATGGTTGAGAAACCATCAAAATTTTCGCAAGTCTGATACTCGAAACCAATAACTACTATGGCCCAGGGCAAAAATACACATACCGTTGTAATCGGGCGAGTTTCTGCTATCGGATGCAACAGGAATTTCACGAGTTCGTCAATCCGTTCGCGAGATATGGGAGTTTGAATTTAAGGAATGGTTGAGAAACCATCAAAATTTTCGCAAGTCTGATACTCGAAACCAATAACAGGAATGGCCTAGGGAAAAAGTACACACACCATTGTAATCGGGCGAGTTTCTGCTTTCAGATGCAACAGGAATTTCTCGAGTTCGTCAATCCGTTCGCGAGATATGGGAGTTTGAAGTAATGGAATGGTTGAGAAACCATCAAAATTTTCGCAAGTCTGATACTCGAAACCAATAACTGGAATCGCCTACGGGAAAAGTACACACACCATTGTAATCGGGCGAGTTTCTCCTTTCAGATGCAACAGGAATTTCTTGAGTTCGTCAATCCGTTCGCGAGATATGGGTGTTTGAAATTAAGGAATGGTTGAGAAACCATCAAAATTTTCGCAAGTCTGATACTCGAAACCAATAACTACTATGGCCCAGGGCAAAAATACACACACCGTTGTAATCGGGCGAGTTTCAGCTTTCAGATGCAACAGGAATTTCTCGAGTTCGTCTATCCGTTCGCGAGATATGGGAGTTTGAAGTTAAGGAATGGTGGAGAAACCTTCAAAATTTTCGCAAGTCTGATACTCGAAACCAATAACTGGAACCGCCTAGGGGAAAAGTACACACACCATTGTAATCGGGCGAGTTTCTGCTTTCAGATGCAACAGGAATTTCTCGAGTTCGTCAATCCGTTCGCGAGATATGGGAGTTTGAAGTAATGGAATGGTTGAGAAACCATCAAAATTTTCGCAAGTCTGATACTCGAAACCAATAACTGGTGTCGCCTACGGGAAAAGTACACACACCATTGTAATCGGGCGAGTTTCTCCTTTCAGATGCAACAGGAATTTCTCGAGTTCGTCAATCCGTTCGCGAGATATGGGAGTTTGAAATTAAGGAATGGTTGAGAAACCGTCAAAATTTTAGCAAGTCTGATACTCGAAACCAATAACTACTATGGCCCAGGGCAAAAATACACACACCGTTGTAATCGGGCGAGTTTCAGCTTTCAGATGCAACAGGAATTTCTCGAGTTCGTCTATCCGTTCGCGAGATATGGGAGTTTGAAGTTAAGGAATGGTGGAGAAACCTTCAAAATTTTCGCAAGTCTGATACTCGAAACCAATAACTGGAACCGCCTAGTGGAAAAGTACACACACCATTGTAATCGGGCGAGTTTCTGCTTTCAGATGCAACAGGAATTTCTCGAGTTCGTCAATCCGTTCGCGAGATATGGGAGTTTGAAGTAATGGAATGGTTGAGAAACCATCAAAATTTTCGCAAGTCTGATACTCGAAACCAATAACTGGAGTCGCCTACGGGAAATGTACACACACCATTGTAATCGGGCGAGTTTCTCCTTTCAGATGCAACAGGAATTTCTCGAGTTCGTCAATCCGTTCGCGAGATATGGGAGTTTGAAATTAAGGAATGGTTGAGAAACCGTCAAAATTTTAGCAAGTCTGATACTCGAAACCAATAACTACTATGGCCCAGGGCATAAATACACACACCGTTGTAATCGGGCGAGTTTCTGCTTTCAGATGCAACAGGAATTTCTCAAGTTCGTCTATCCGTTCGCGAGATATGGGAGTTTGAAGTTAAGGAATGGTGGAGAAACCTTCAAAATTTTCGCAAGTCTGATACTCGAAACCAATAACTGGAACAGCCTAGGGGAAAAGTACACACACCATTGTAATCGGGCGAGTTTCTGCTTTCAGATGCAACAGGAATTTCTCGAGTTCGTGAATCCGTTCGCGAGATATGGGAGTTTGAAGTAATGGAATGGTTGAGAAACCATCAAAATTTTCGCAAGTCTGATACTCGAAACCAATAACTGGAATCGCCTACGGGAAAAGTACACACACCATTGTAATCGGGCGAGTTTCTCCTTTCAGATGCAACAGGAATTTCTCGAGTTCGTCAATCCGTTCGCGAGATATGGGAGTTTGAAGTAATGGAATGGTTGAGAAACCATCAAAATTTTCGCAAGTCTGATACTCGAAACCAATAACTGGAATCGCCTACGGGAAAAGTACACACACCATTGTAATCGGGCGAGTTTCTCCTTTCAGATGCAACAGGAATTTCTTGAGTTCGTCAATCCGTTCGCGAGATATGGGTGTTTGAAATTAAGGAATGATTGAGAAACCATCAAAATTTTCACAATTCTGATACTCGAAACCAATAACAGGAATGGCCTAGGGAAAAGTACACACACCATTGTAATCTGGCGAGTATCTACTTTCAGATGCAACATGAATTTCTCGAGTTCGTCAATCCGTTCGCGAGGTATGGGAGTTTGAAGTTAAGAAATGGTTGAGAAACCATCAAAATTTTCGCAAGTCTGGTGCTAGAAACGAATTACTGGCATGGCCTAGGGGAAAAGTACACACCCCATTATAATCGGACGAGTTTCACCTTTCAGATGCAACAGGAATTTCTCGAGTTCGTCAATCCGTTCGCGAGATAAGGGTGTTTGAAATTAAGGAATCGTTGAGAAACCATCAAAATTCTCACACGTCTGATACTCGAAACCAATAACTACAATGGCCTAGGGTAAAAATACACATACCGTTGTAATCGGGAGAGTTTGTACTTTCAGATGCACGGAAATTTTTCGGATTCGTGAAACCGTTCGCGAAATATCGGAGTTTGGAGTTAAGAGATGGTTGAGAAACCATCAAAATTTTCGCAATTCTGATGCTAGAAACGAATAACTGGAATGGCCTAGTGGAAAAGTACACAAACCATTGTAATCGGGCGAGTTTCTGCTTTCAGATGCAATAGGAATTTCTCGAGTTCGTCTATCCGTTCGCGAGATATGGGAGTTTGAAGTTAAGGAATGGTGGAGAAACCTTCAAAATTTTCGCAAGTCTGATACTCGAAACCAATAACTGGAACCGCCTAGGGGAAAAGTACACACACCATTGTAATCGGGCGAGTTTCTGCTTTCAGATGCAACAGGAACTTCTCGAGTTCGTCAATCCGTTCGCGAGATATGGGAGTTTGAAGTAATGGAATGGTTGAGAAACCATCAAAATTTTCGCAAGTCTGATACTCGAAACCAATAACTGGAGTCGCCTACGGGAAATGTACACACACCATTGTAATCGGGCGAGTTTCTCCTTTCAGATGCAACAGGAATTTCTCGAGTTCGTCAATCCGTTCGCGAGATATGGGAGTTTGAAATTAAGGAATGGTTGAGAAACCGTCAAAATTTTAGCAAGTCTGATACTCGAAACCAATAACTACTATGGCCCAGGGCATAAATACACACACCGTTGTAATCGGGCGAGTTTCTGCTTTCAGATGCAACAGGAATTTCTCAAGTTCGTCTATCCGTTCGCGAGATATGGGAGTTTGAAGTTAAGGAATGGTGGAGAAACCTTCAAAATTTTCGCAAGTCTGATACTCGAAACCAATAACTGGAACAGCCTAGGGGAAAAGTACACACACCATTGTAATCGGGCGAGTTTCTGCTTTCAGATGCAACAGGAATTTCTCGAGTTCGTGAATCCGTTCGCGAGATATGGGAGTTTGAAGTAATGGAATGGTTGAGAAACCATCAAAATTTTCGCAAGTCTGATAATCGAAACCAATAACTGGAATCGCCTACGGGAAAAGTACACACACCGTTGTAATCGGGCGAGTTTCTGCTTTCAGATGCAACAGGAATTTCTCGAGTTCGTCAATCCGTTCGCGAGATATGGGAGTTTGAAATTAAGGAATGGTGGAGAAACCTTCAAAATTTTCGCAAGTCTGATACTCGAAACCAATAACAGGAATGGCCTAGGGAAAAAGTACACACACCATTGTAATCGGGCGAGTTTCTGCTTTCAGATGCAACAGGAATTTCTCGAGTTCGTCAATCCGTTCGCGAGATATGGGAGTTTGAAGTAATGGAATGGTTGAGAAACCATCAAAATTTTCGCAAGTCTGATACTCGAAACCAATAACTGGAATCGCCTACGGGAAAAGTACACACACCATTGTAATCGGGCGAGTTTCTCCTTTCAGATGCAACAGGAATTTCTTGAGTTCGTCAATCCGTTCGCGAGATATGGGTGTTTGAAATTAAGGAATGATTGAGAAACCATCAAAATTTTCACAATTCTGATACTCGAAACCAATAACAGGAATGGCCTAGGGAAAAGTACACACACCATTGTAATCTGGCGAGTATCTACTTTCAGATGCAACATGAATTTCTCGAGTTCGTCAATCCGTTCGCGAGGTATGGGAGTTTGAAGTTAAGAAATGGTTGAGAAACCATCAAAATTGTCGCAAGTCTGGTGCTAGAAACGAATTACTGGCATGGCCTAGGGGAAAAGTACACACCCCATTATAATCGGGCGAGTTTCACCTTTCAGATGCAACAGGAATTTCTCGAGTTCGTCAATCCGTTCGCGAGATAAGGGTGTTTGAAATTAAGGAATCGTTGAGAAACCATCAAAATTCTCACACGTCTGATACTCGAAACCAATAACTACAATGGCCTAGGGTAAAAATACACATACCGTTGTAATCGGGAGAGTTTGTACTTTCAGATGCACGGAAATTTTTCGGATTCGTGAAACCGTTCGCGAAATATCGGAGTTTGGAGTTAAGAGATGGTTGAGAAACCATCAAAATTTTCGCAATTCTGATGCTAGAAACGAATAACGGGAATGGCCTAGTGGAAAAGTACACAAACCATTGTAATCGGGCGAGTTTCTGCTTTCAGATGCAACAGGAATTTCTCGAGTTCGTCAATCCGTTCGCGAGATATGGGAGTTTGAAGTAATGGAATGGTTGAGAAACCATCAAAATTTTCGCAAGTCTGATACTGGAAACCAATAACTGGAATCGCCTACGGGAAAAGTACACACACCGTTGTAATCGGGCGAGTTTCTGCTTTCAGATGCAACAGGAATTTCTCGAGTTCGTCAATCCGTTCGCGAGATATGGGAGTTTGAAATTAAGGAGTGGTTGAGAAACCGTCAAAATTTAAGCAAGTCTGATACTCGAAACCAATAACTACTATGGCCCAGGGCAAAAATACACACACCGTTGTAATCGGGCGAGTTTCTGCTTTCAGATGCAATAGGAATTTCTCGAGTTCGTCTATCCGTTCGCGAGATATGGGAGTTTGAAGTTAAGGAATGGTGGAGAAACCTTCAAAATTTTCGCAAGTCTGATACTCGAAACCAATAACTGGAACCGCCTAGGGGAAAAGTACACACACCATTGTAATCGGGCGAGTTTCTGCTTTCAGATGCAACAGGAATTTCTCGAGTTCGTCAATCCGTTCGCGAGATATGGGAGTTTGAAGTAATGGAATGGTTGAGAAACCATCAAAATTTTCGCAAGTCTGATACTCGAAACCAATAACTGGAATCGCCTACGGGAAAAGTACACACACCATTGTAATCGGGCGAGTTTCTCCTTTCAGATGCAACAGGAATTTCTTGAGTTCGTCAATCCGTTCGCGAGATATGGGTGTTTGAAACTAAGGAATGGTTGAGAAACCATCAAAATTTTCGCAAGTCTGATACTCGAAACCAATAACTACTATGGCCCAGGGCAAAAATACACATACCGTTGTAATCGGGCGAGTTTCTGCTATCGGATGCAACAGGAATTTCACGAGTTCGTCAATCCGTTCGCGAGATATGGGAGTTTGAATTTAAGGAATGGTTGAGAAACCATCAAAATTTTCGCAAGTCTGATACTCGAAACCAATAACAGGAATGGCCTAGGGAAAAAGTACACACACCATTGTAATCGGGCGAGTTTCTGCTTTCAGATGCAACAGGAATTTCTCGAGTTCGTCAATCCGTTCGCGAGATATGGGAGTTTGAAGTAATGGAATGGTTGAGAAACCATCAAAATTTTCGCAAGTCTGATACTCGAAACCAATAACTGGAATCGCCTACGGGAAAAGTACACACACCATTGTAATCGGGCGAGTTTCTCCTTTCAGATGCAACAGGAATTTCTTGAGTTCGTCAATCCGTTCGCGAGATATGGGTGTTTGAAATTAAGGAATGGTTGAGAAACCATCAAAATTTTCGCAAGTCTGATACTCGAAACCAATAACTACTATGGCCCAGGGCAAAAATACACATACCGTTGTAATCGGGCGAGTTTCTGCTATCGGATGCAACAGGAATTTCACGAGTTCGTCAATCCGTTCGCGAGATATGGGAGTTTGAATTTAAGGAATGGTTGAGAAACCATCAAAATTTTCGCAAGTCTGATACTCGAAACCAATAACAGGAATGGCCTAGGGAAAAAGTACACACACCATTGTAATCGGGCGAGTTTCTGCTTTCAGATGCAACAGGAATTTCTCGAGTTCGTCAATCCGTTCGCGAGATATGGGAGTTTGAAGTAATGGAATGGTTGAGAAACCATCAAAATTTTCGCAAGTCTGATACTCGAAACCAATAACTGGAATCGCCTACGGGAAAAGTACACACACCATTGTAATCGGGCGAGTTTCTCCTTTCAGATGCAACAGGAATTTCTTGAGTTCGTCAATCCGTTCGCGAGATATGGGTGTTTGAAATTAAGGAATGGTTGAGAAACCATCAAAATTTTCGCAAGTCTGATACTCGAAACCAATAACTACTATGGCCCAGGGCAAAAATACACACACCGTTGTAATCGGGCGAGTTTCAGCTTTCAGATGCAACAGGAATTTCTCGAGTTCGTCTATCCGTTCGCGAGATATGGGAGTTTGAAGTTAAGGAATGGTGGAGAAACCTTCAAAATTTTCGCAAGTCTGATACTCGAAACCAATAACTGGAACCGCCTAGGGAAAAGTACACACACCATTGTAATCGGGCGAGTTTCTGTTTTCAGATGCAACAGGAATTTCTCGAGTTCGTCAATCCGTTCGCGAGATATGGGAGTTTGAAGTAATGGAATGGTTGAGAAACCATCAAAATTTTCGCAAGTCTGATACTCGAAACCAATAACTGGTGTCGCCTACGGGAAAAGTACACACACCATTGTAATCGGGCGAGTTTCTCCTTTCAGATGCAACAGGAATTTCTCGAGTTCGTCAATCCGTTCGCGAGATATGGGAGTTTGAAATTAAGGAATGGTTGAGAAACCGTCAAAATTTTAGCAAGTCTGATACTCGAAACCAATAACTACTATGGCCCAGGGCAAAAATACACACACCGTTGTAATCGGGCGAGTTTCAGCTTTCAGATGCAACAGGAATTTCTCGAGTTCGTCTATCCGTTCGCGAGATATGGGAGTTTGAAGTTAAGGAATGGTGGAGAAACCTTCAAAATTTTCGCAAGTCTGATACTCGAAACCAATAACTGGAACCGCCTAGGGGAAAAGTACACACACCATTGTAATCGGGCGAGTTTCTGCTTTCAGATGCAACAGTCATTTCTCGAGTTCGTCAATCCGTTCGCGAGATATGGGAGTTTGAAGTAATGGAATGGTTGAGAAACCATCAAAATTTTCGCAAGTCTGATACTCGAAACCAATAACTGGAGTCGCCTACGGGAAAAGTACACACACCATTGTAATCGGGCGAGTTTCTCCTTTAAGATGCAACAGGAATTTCTCGAGTTCGTCAATCCGTTCGCGAGATATGGGAGTTTGAAATTAAGGAATGGTTGAGAAACCGTCAAAATTTTAGCAAGTCTGATACTCGAAACCAATAACTACTATGGCCCAGGGCAAAAATACACACACCGTTGTAATCGGGCGAGTTTCTGCTTTCAGATGCAACAGGAATTTCTCAAGTTCGTCTATCCGTTCGCGAGATATGGGAGTTTGAAGTTAAGGAATGGTGGAGAAACCTTCAAAATTTTCGCAAGTCTGATACTCGAAACCAATAACTGGAACAGCCTAGGGGAAAAGTACACACACCATTGTAATCGGGCGAGTTTCTGCTTTCAGATGCAACAGGAATTTCTCGAGTTCGTGAATCCGTTCGCGAGATATGGGAGTTTGAAGTAATGGAATGGTTGAGAAACCATCAAAATTTTCGCAAGTCTGATAATCGAAACCAATAACTGGAATCGCCTACGGGAAAAGTACACACACCATTGTAATCGGGCGAGTTTCTCCTTTCAGATGCAACAGGAATTTCTTGAGTTCGTCAATCCGTTCGCGAGATATGGGTGTTTGAAATTAAGGAATGGTTGAGAAACCATCAAAATTTTCGCAAGTCTGATACTCGAAACCAATAACTACTATGGCCCAGGGCAAAAATACACATACCGTTGTAATCGGGCGAGTTTCTGCTTTCAGATGCAACAGGAATTTCTCGAGTTCGTCTATCCGTTCGCAAGATATGGGAGTTTGAAGTTAAGGAGTGGATTAGAAACCATCAAAATTTTCACAAGTGTAATACTCGAAACCAATAACTACAATGCCCTAGGGTAAAAATACACATACCGTTGTAATCGGGAGAGTTTGTACTTTCAGATGCACGGAAATTTATCGGATTCGTGAAACCGTTCGCGAAATGTCGGAGTTTGGAGTTAAGAGATGGTTGAGAAACCATCAACATTTTCGCAATTCTGATGCTAGAAACGAATAACTGGAATGGCCACGGGAAAAGTACACACCATTTTAATCGGGCGAGTTTCTACTTTCAGACGCAACAGGAATTTCTCGAGTTCGTCAATCCGTTCGGGAGATATGGGAGTTGGAAGTTAAGGAATGGTTGAGAAACCATCAAAATTTTCGCAAGTCTGTTACTCGAAACCAATAACAGGAATGGCCTAAGGGAAAAGTACACACACCGCTGTAATCGGGCGCGGTTCTACTTTCAGATGCAGCAGGAATTTCTGGAGTTCGTCAATCCGTACCGAGATATGGGAGTTTGAAGTTAAGGAATGGTTGAGAAACCATCAAAATTTTCGCAAGTCTAATACTCGAAACCAATAACAGGAATGGCCTAAGGGAAAAGTACACACACCGTTGTAATCGGGAGAGTTTGTACTTTCAGAAGCACGGAAATTTCTCGGATTCGTAAAACCGTTCGCGAAATAACGGAGTTTGGAGTTATGAGATGGTGGAGAAACCATCAAAATTTTCGCAAGTCTGATGCTAGAAACGAATAACTGGAACGGCCTAGGGGAAAAGTACGCACACCATTGTAATCGAAATAGTTTCTACTTTCTGATGCAACAGGAATTTCTCGAGTTGGTCAATCCGTTCGCGAGGTATGGGAGTTTGAAGTTAAGAAATGGTTGAGAAACCATCAAAATTTTCGCAAGTCTGTTACTCGAAACCAATAACAGGAATGGCCTAAGGGAAAAGTACACACACCGTTGTAATCGGGCGCGTTTCTACTTTCAGATGCAGCAGGAATTTCTGGGGTTCGTCAATCCGTTCGCGAGATATGGGAGTTTGACGTTAAGGAATGGTTGAGAAACCATCAAAATTTTCGCAAGTCTGTTACTCGAAACCAATAACAGGAATGGCCTAAGGGAAAAGTACACACACCGTTGTAATCGGGCGCGTTTCTAATTTCAGATGCAGCAGGAATTTCTGGAGTTCGTCAATCCGTTCGCGAGATATGGGAGTTTGACGTTAAGGAATGGTTGAGAAACCATCAAAATTTTCACGCGTCTGATACTCGAAACCAATAACTACAATAGCCTAGGGTAAAAATACACATACCGTTGTAATCGGGAGAGTTTGTACTTTCAGATGCACGGAAATTTCTCGAGTTCGTCAATCCGTTCGCGAGATATGGGAGTTTGAAATTAAGGAATGGTTGAGAAACCGTCAAAATTTAAGCAATTCTGATACTCGAAACCAATAACTACTATGGCCCAGGGCAAAAATACACACACCGTTGTAATCGGGCGAGTTTCTGCTTTCAGATGCAACAGGAATTTCTCGAGTTCGTCTATCCGTTCGCGAGATATGGGAGTTTGACGTTAAGGAATGCTGGAGAAACCTTCAAAATTTTCGCAAGTCTGATACTCGAAACCAATAACTGGAACCGCCTAGGGGAAAAGTACACACACCATTGTAATCGGGCGAGTTTCTGCTTTCAGATGCGACAGGAATTTCTCGAGTTCGTCAATCCGTTCGCGAGATATGGGAGTTTGAAGTAATGGAATGGTTGAGAAACCATCAAAATTTTCGCAAGTCTGATACTCGAAACCAATAACTGGAATCGCCTACGGGAAAAGTACACAAACCATTGTAATCGGGCGAGTTTCTCCTTTCAGATGCAACAGGAATTTCTTGAGTTCGTCAATCCGTTCGCGAGATATGGGTGTTTGAAATTAAGGAATGGTTGAGAAATCATCAAAATTTTCGCAAGCCTGATACTCGAAACCAATAACTACTATGGCCCGGGGCAAAAATACACATACCGTTGTAATCGGGCGAGTTTCTGCTTTCAGATGCAACAGGAATTTCTCGAGTTCGTCAATCCGTTCGCGAGATATGGGAGTTTGAAATTAAGGAATGGTTGAGAAACCGTCAAAATTTAAGCAATTCTGATACTCGAAACCAATAACTACTATGGCCCAGGGCAAAAATACACACACCGTTGTAATCGGGCGAGTTTCTGCTTTCAGATGCAACAGGAATTTCTCGAGTTCGTCTATCCGTTCGCGAGATATGGGAGTTTGACGTTAAGGAATGCTGGAGAAACCTTCAAAATTTTCGCAAGTCTGATACTCGAAACCAATAACTGGAACCGCCTAGGGGAAAAGTACACACACCATTGTAATCGGGCGAGTTTCTGCTTTCAGATGCAACAGGAATTCCTCGAGTTCGTGAATCCGTTCGCGAGGTATGGGAGTTTGAAGTAATGGAATGGTTGAGAAACCATCAAAATTTTCGCAAGTCTGATACTCGAAACCAATAACTGGAATCGCCTACGGGAAAAGTACACACACCATTGTAATCGGGCGAGTTTCTCCTTTAAGATGCAACAAGAATTTCTCGAGTTCGTCAATCCGTTCGCGAGATATGGGAGTTTGAAATTAAGGAATGGTTGAGAAACCGTCAAAATTTTAGCAAGTCTGATACTCGAAACCAATAACTACTATGGCCCAGGGCAAAAATACACACACCGTTGTAATCGGGCGAGTTTCTGCTTTCAGATGCAACAGGAATTTCTCAAGTTCGTCTATCCGTTCGCGAGATATGGGAGTTTGAAGTTAAGGAATGGTGGAGAAACCTTCAAAATTTTCGCAAGTCTGATACTCGAAACCAATAACTGGAACAGCCTAGGGGAAAAGTACACACACCATTGTAATCGGGCGAGTTTCTGCTTTCAGATGCAACAGGAATTTCTCAAGTTCGTGAATCCGTTCGCGAGATATGGGAGTTTGAAGTAATGGAATGGTTGAGAAACCATCAAAATTTTCGCAAGTCTGATAATCGAAACCAATAACTGGAATCGCCTACGGGAAAAGTACACACACCGTTGTAATCGGGCGCGTTTCTACTTTCAGATGCAGCAGGAATTTCTGGGGTTCGTCAATCCGTTCGCGAGATATGGGAGTTTGACGTTAAGGAATGGTTGAGAAACCATCAAAATTTTCGCAAGTCTGTTACTCGAAACCAATAACAGGAATGGCCTAAGGGAAAAGTACACACACCGTTGTAATCGGGCGCGTTTCTACTTTCAGATGCAGCAGGAATTTCTGGAGTTCGTCAATCCGTTCGCGAGATATGGGAGTTTGACGTTAAGGAATGGTTGAGAAACCATCAAAATTTTCACGCGTCTGATACTCGAAACCAATAACTACAATAGCCTAGGGTAAAAATACACATACCGTTGTAATCGGGAGAGTTTGTACTTTCAGATGCACGGAAATTTCTCGAGTTCGTCAATCCGTTCGCGAGATATGGGAGTTTGAAATTAAGGAATGGTTGAGAAACCGTCAAAATTTAAGCAATTCTGATACTCGAAACCAATAACTACTATGGCCCAGGGCAAAAATACACACACCGTTGTAATCGGGCGAGTTTCTGCTTTCAGATGCAACAGGAATTTCTCGAGTTTGTCTATCCGTTCGCGAGATATGGGAGTTTGACGTTAAGGAATGCTGGAGAAACCTTCAAAATTTTCGCAAGTCTGATACTCGAAACCAATAACTGGAACCGCCTAGGGGAAAAGTACACACACCATTGTAATCGGGCGAGTTTCTGCTTTCAGATGCGACAGGAATTTCTCGAGTTCGTCAATCCGTTCGCGAGATATGGGAGTTTGAAGTAATGGAATGGTTGAGAAACCATCAAAATTTTCGCAAGTCTGATACTCGAAACCAATAACTGGAATCGCCTACGGGAAAAGTACACAAACCATTGTAATCGGGCGAGTTTCTCCTTTCAGATGCAACAGGAATTTCTTGAGTTCGTCAATCCGTTCGCGAGATATGGGTGTTTGAAATTAAGGAATGGTTGAGAAATCATCAAAATTTTCGCAAGCCTGATACTCGAAACCAATAACTACTATGGCCCGGGGCAAAAATACACATACCGTTGTAATCGGGCGAGTTTCTGCTTTCAGATGCAACAGGAATTTCTCGAGTTCGTCAATCCGTTCGCGAGATATGGGAGTTTGAAATTAAGGAATGGTTGAGAAACCGTCAAAATTTAAGCAATTCTGATACTCGAAACCAATAACTACTATGGCCCAGGGCAAAAATACACACACCGTTGTAATCGGGCGAGTTTCTGCTTTCAGATGCAACAGGAATTTCTCGAGTTCGTCTATCCGTTCGCGAGATATGGGAGTTTGACGTTAAGGAATGCTGGAGAAACCTTCAAAATTTTCGCAAGTCTGATACTCGAAACCAATAACTGGAACCGCCTAGGGGAAAAGTACACACACCATTGTAATCGGGCGAGTTTCTGCTTTCAGATGCAACAGGAATTTCTCGAGTTCGTCAATCCGTTCGCGAGATATGGGAGTTTGAAGTAATGGAATGGTTGAGAAACCATCAAAATTTTCGCAAGTCTGATACTCGAAACCAATAACTGGAATCGCCTACGGGAAAAGTACACACACCATTGTAATCGGGCGAGTTTCTCCTTTCAGATGCAACAGGAATTTCTTGAGTTCGTCAATCCGTTCGCGAGATATGGGTGTTTGAAATTAAGGAATGGTTGCGAAACCATCAAAATTTTCGCAAGTCTGATACTCGAAACCAATAACTACTATGGCCCAGGGCAAAAATACACATACCGTTGTAATCGGGCGAGTTTCTGCTTTCGGATGCAACAGGAATTTCTCGAGTTCGTCAATCCGTTCGCGAGATATGGGAGTTTGAAGTTAAGGAATGGTGGAGAAACCATCAAAATTTTCGCAAGTCTGATACTCGAAACCAATAACAGGAATGGCCTAGGGAAAAAGTTCACACACCATTGTAATCGGGCGAGTTTCTACTTTCAGATGCAACAGGAATTTCTCGAGTTCGTCAATCCGTTCGCGAGATATGGGAGTTTGAAGTAATGGAATGGTTGAGAAACCATCAAAATTTTCGCAAGTCTGATACTCGAAACCAATAACTGGAATCGCCTACGGGAAAAGTACACACACCATTGTAATCGGGCGAGTTTCTCCTTTCAGATGCAACAGGAATTTCTTGAGTTCGTCAATCCGTTCGCGAGATATGGGTGTTTGAAATTAAGGAATGGTTGAGAAACCATCAAAATTTTCGCAAGTCTGATACTCGAAACCAATAACTACTATGGCCCAGGGCAAAAATACACATACCGTTGTAATCGGGCGAGTTTCTGCTTTCGGATGCAACAGGAATTTCTCGAGTTCGTCAATCCGTTCGCGAGATATGGGAGTTTGAAGTTAAGGAATGGTGGAGAAACCATCAAAATTTTCGCAAGTCTGATACTCGAAACCAATAACAGGAATGGCCTAGGGAAAAAGTTCACACACCATTGTAATCGGGCGAGTTTCTACTTTCAGATGCAACAGGAATTTCTCGAGTTCGTCTATCCGTTCGCGAGATATGGGAGTTTGACGTTAAGGAATGCTGGAGAAACCTTCAAAATTTTCGCAAGTCTGATACTCGAAACCAATAACTGGAACCGCCTAGGGGAAAAGTACACACACCATTGTAATCGGGCGAGTTTCTGCTTTCAGATGCGACAGGAATTTCTCGAGTTCGTCAATCCGTTCGCGAGATATGGGAGTTTGAAGTAATAGAATGGTTGAGAAACCATCAAAATTTTCGCAAGTCTGATACTCGAAACCAATAACTGGAATCGCCTACGGGAAAAGTACACAAACCATTGTAATCGGACGAGTTTCTCCTTTCAGATGCAACAGGAATTTCTTGAGTTCGTCAATCCGTTCGCGAGATATGGGTGTTTGAAATTAAGGAATGGTTGAGAAATCATCAAAATTTTCGCAAGCCTGATACTCGAAACCAATAACTACTATGGCCCGGGGCAAAAATACACATACCGTTGTAATCGGGCGAGTTTCTGCTTTCAGATGCAACAGGAATTTCTCGAGTTCGTCAATCCGTTCGCGAGATATGGGAGTTTGAAATTAAGGAATGGTTGAGAAACCGTCAAAATTTAAGCAATTCTGATACTCGAAACCAATAACTACTATGGCCCAGGGCAAAAATACACACACCGTTGTAATCGGGCGAGTTTCTACTTTCAGATGCAACAGGAATTTCTCGAGTTCGTCAAACCGTTCGCGAGATATGGGAGTTTGAAGTAATGGAATGGTTGAGAAACCATCAAAATTTTCGCAAGTCTGATACTCGAAACCAATAACTGGAATCGCCTACGGGAAAAGTACACACACCATTGTAATCGGGCGAGTTTCTCCTTTCAGATGCAACAGGAATTTCTTGAGTTCGTCAATCCGTTCGCGAGATATGGGTGTTTGAAATTAAGGAATGGTTGAGAAACCATCAAAATTTTCGCAAGTCTGATACTCGAAACCAATAACTACTATGGCCCAGGGCAAAAATACACATACCGTTGTAATCGGGCGAGTTTCTGCTTTCGGATGCAACAGGAATTTCTCGAGTTCGTCAATCCGTTCGCGAGATATGGGAGTTTGAAGTTAAGGAATGGTGGAGAAACCATCAAAATTTTCGCAAGTCTGATACTCGAAACCAATAACAGGAATGGCCTAGGGAAAAAGTTCACACACCATTGTAATCGGGCGAGTTTCTACTTTCAGATGCAACAGGAATTTCTCGAGTTCGTCTATCCGTTCGCGAGATATGGGAGTTTGACGTTAAGGAATGCTGGAGAAACCTTCAAAATTTTCGCAAGTCTGATACTCGAAACCAATAACTGGAACCGCCTAGGGGAAAAGTACACACACCATTGTAATCGGGCGAGTTTCTGCTTTCAGATGCGACAGGAATTTCTCGAGTTCGTCAATCCGTTCGCGAGATATGGGAGTTTGAAGTAATAGAATGGTTGAGAAACCATCAAAATTTTCGCAAGTCTGATACTCGAAACCAATAACTGGAATCGCCTACGGGAAAAGTACACAAACCATTGTAATCGGACGAGTTTCTCCTTTCAGATGCAACAGGAATTTCTTGAGTTCGTCAATCCGTTCGCGAGATATGGGTGTTTGAAATTAAGGAATGGTTGAGAAATCATCAAAATTTTCGCAAGCCTGATACTCGAAACCAATAACTACTATGGCCCGGGGCAAAAATACACATACCGTTGTAATCGGGCGAGTTTCTGCTTTCAGATGCAACAGGAATTTCTCGAGTTCGTCAATCCGTTCGCGAGATATGGGAGTTTGAAATTAAGGAATGGTTGAGAAACCGTCAAAATTTAAGCAATTCTGATACTCGAAACCAATAACTACTATGGCCCAGGGCAAAAATACACACACCGTTGTAATCGGGCGAGTTTCTACTTTCAGATGCAACAGGAATTTCTCGAGTTCGTCAAACCGTTCGCGAGATATGGGAGTTTGAAATTAAGGAATGGTTGAGAAACCTTCAAAATTTTCGCAAGTCTGATACTCGAAACCAATAACTGGAACCGCCTAGGGGAAAAGTACGCACACCATTGTAATCGGGCGAGTTTCTGCTTTCAGATGCAACAGGAATTTCTCGAGTTCGTCAATCCATCGCGAGATATGGGAGTTTGAAGTAATGGAATGGTGAGAAACATCAAAATTATCGCAAGTCTGATACTCGAAACCAATAACTGAACCGCCTAGGGAAAAGTACACACACCATTGTAATCGGGCGAGTTTCTGCTTTCAGATGCACAGGAATTCTCGAGTTCGTCATCCGTTCGCGAGATATGGGAGTTTGAAGTAATGGAATGGTTGAGAAACCATCAAAATTTTCGCAAGTCTGATTATCGAACCAATAACTACTATGGACCAGCGCAAAAATACACACCGTTGTAATCGGGCGAGTTTCACCTTTCAGATGCAACAGGATTTCTCGAGTTCGTCATCCGTTCGCGAGATATGGGAGTTTGACATTAAGGAGTGGATGAGAGACCATCAAAATTTTCACAAGTTGATACTCGAAACAATAACAGGAATGGCCTAGGGGAAAGTACACACACCATTGTAATCTGCGAGTTTCTACTTTCAGATGCAACAGGAATTTCTCGAGTTCGTCAATCGTGCGCGAGGTATGGGAGTTTGAAGTTAAGAAATGGTGAGAAACCATCAAATTTTTCGCAAGTTGATGCTAGAAACGAATTACTGGAATGGCTAGGGGAAAAGTACACACACCATTGTAATCGGCGAGTTTTGCTTTCAGATGCAACAGGATTTCTCGATGCAACAGGAATTTCTCGAGTTCGTCAATCCGTTCGCGAGATATGGGAGTTTGAAGTAATGGAATGGTTGAGAAACCATCAAAATTTTCGCAAGTCTGATACTCGAAACCAATAACTGGAATCGCCTACGGGAAAAGTACACACACCATTGTAATCGGGCGAGTTTCTCCTTTCAGATGCAACAGGAATTTCTTGAGTTCGTCAATCCGTTCGCGAGATATGGGTGTTTGAAATTAAGGAATGGTTGAGAAACCATCAAAATTTTCGCAAGTCTGATACTCGAAACCAATAACTACTATGGCCCAGGGCAAAAATACACATACCGTTGTAATCGGGCGAGTTTCTGCTTTCGGATGCAACAGGAATTTCTCGAGTTCGTCAATCCGTTCGCGAGATATGGGAGTTTGAAGTTAAGGAATGGTGGAGAAACCATCAAAATTTTCGCAAGTCTGATACTCGAAACCAATAACAGGAATGGCCTAGGGAAAAAGTTCACACACCATTGTAATCGGGCGAGTTTCTACTTTCAGATGCAACAGGAATTTCTCGAGTTCGTCTATCCGTTCGCGAGATATGGGAGTTTGACGTTAAGGAATGCTGGAGAAACCTTCAAAATTTTCGCAAGTCTGATACTCGAAACCAATAACTGGAACCGCCTAGGGGAAAAGTACACACACCATTGTAATCGGGCGAGTTTCTGCTTTCAGATGCGACAGGAATTTCTCGAGTTCGTCAATCCGTTCGCGAGATATGGGAGTTTGAAGTAATAGAATGGTTGAGAAACCATCAAAATTTTCGCAAGTCTGATACTCGAAACCAATAACTGGAATCGCCTACGGGAAAAGTACACAAACCATTGTAATCGGACGAGTTTCTCCTTTCAGATGCAACAGGAATTTCTTGAGTTCGTCAATCCGTTCGCGAGATATGGGTGTTTGAAATTAAGGAATGGTTGAGAAATCATCAAAATTTTCGCAAGCCTGATACTCGAAACCAATAACTACTATGGCCCGGGGCAAAAATACACATACCGTTGTAATCGGGCGAGTTTCTGCTTTCAGATGCAACAGGAATTTCTCGAGTTCGTCAATCCGTTCGCGAGATATGGGAGTTTGAAATTAAGGAATGGTTGAGAAACCGTCAAAATTTAAGCAATTCTGATACTCGAAACCAATAACTACTATGGCCCAGGGCAAAAATACACACACCGTTGTAATCGGGCGAGTTTCTACTTTCAGATGCAACAGGAATTTCTCGAGTTCGTCAAACCGTTCGCGAGATATGGGAGTTTGAAATTAAGGAATGGTTGAGAAACCTTCAAAATTTTCGCAAGTCTGATACTCGAAACCAATAACTGGAACCGCCTAGGGGAAAAGTACGCACACCATTGTAATCGGGCGAGTTTCTGCTTTCAGATGCAACAGGAATTTCTCGAGTTCGTCAATCCATTCGCGAGATATGGGAGTTTGAAGTAATGGAATGGTTGAGAAACCATCAAAATTATCGCAAGTCTGATACTCGAAACCAATAACTGGAACCGATCTCTCTCTTTTCCTCCTCCTCCGTTGTTGTTGTTGAGAGAGATCTCTCTCTTTTCCTCCTCCTCATTGTTGTTGTTGAGAGAGATCTCTCTCTTTTCCTCCTCCTCCGTTGTTGTTGTTGAGAGAGAGATCTCTCTCTTTTCCTCCTCCTCCGTTGTTGTTGTTGAGAGAGATGGACCAGCGCAAAAATACACACACCGTTGTAATCGGGCGAGTTTCACCTTTCAGATGCAACAGGAATTTCTCGAGTTCGTCAATCCGTTCGCGAGATATGGGAGTTTGAAATTAAGGAGTGGATGAGAGACCATCAAAATTTTCACAAGTCTGATACTCGAAACCAATAACAGGAATGGCCTAGGGGAAAAGTACACACACCATTGTAATCTGGCGAGTTTCTACTTTCATATGCAACAGGAATTTCTCGAGTTCGTCAATCCGTGCGCGAGGTATGGGAGTTTGAAGTTAAGAAATGGTTGAGAAACCATCAAAATTTTCGCAAGTCTGATGCTAGAAACGAATTACTGGAATGGCCTAGGGGAAAAGTACACACACCATTGTAATCGGGCGAGTTTCTGCTTTCAGATGCAACAGGAATTTCTCGAGTTCGTCAATCCGTTCGCGAGATATGGGAGTTTGAAGTAATGGAATGGTTGAGAAACCATCAAAATTTTCGCAAGTCTGATACTCGAAACCAATAACTAGTATGGCCCAGGGCAAAAATACACACACCGTTGTAATCGGGCGAGTTTCTGCTTTCAGATGCAACAGGAATTTCTCGAGTTCGTCTATCCGTTCGCGAGATATGGGAGTTTGAAGTTAAGGAGTGGATGAGAAACCATCAAAATTTTCACAAGTGTAATACTCGAAACCAATAACTACAATGCCCTAGGGTAAAAATACACATACCGTTGTAATCGGGAGAGTTTGTACTTTCAGATGCACGGAAATTTTTCGGATTCGTCAAACCGTTCGCGATATATCGGAGTTTGGGTTAAGAGATGGTTGAGAAACCATCAAAATTTTCGCAAGTCTGATACTCGAAACCAATAACTACTATGGACCAGCGCAAAAATACACACACCGTTGTAATCGGGCGAGTTTCACCTTTCAGATGCAACAGGAATTTCTCGAGTTCGTCAATCCGTTCGCGAGATATGGGAGTTTGAAATTAAGGAGTGGTTGAGAGACCATCAAAATTTTCACAAGTCTGATACTCGAAACCAATAACAGGAATGGCCTAGGGGAAAAGTACACACACCATTGTAATCTGGCGAGTTTCTACTTTCATATGCAACAGGAATTTCTCGAGTTCGTCAATCCGTGCGCGAGGTATGGGAGTTTGAAGTTAAGAAATGGTTGAGAAACCATCAAAATTTTCGCAAGTCTGATGCTAGAAACGAATTACTGGAATGGCCTAGGGGAAAAGTACACACACCATTGTAATCGGGCGAGTTTCTGCTTTCAGATGCAACAGGAATTTCTCGAGTTCGTCAATCCGTTCGCGAGATATGGGAGTTTGAAGTAATGGAATGGTTGAGAAACCATCAAAATTTTCGCAAGTCTGATACTCGAAACCAATAACTAGTATGGCCCAGGGCAAAAATACACACACCGTTGTAATCGGGCGAGTTTCTGCTTTCAGATGCAACAGGAATTTCTCGAGTTCGTCAATCGGTTCGCGAGATATGGGAGTTTGAAGTTAAGGAGAGGATGAGAAACCATCAAAATTTTCACAAGTGTAATACTCGAAACCAATAACTACAATGCCCTAGGGTAAAAATACACATACCGTTGTAATCGGGAGAGTTTGTACTTTCAGATGCACGGAAATTTTTCGGATTCGTCAAACCGTTCGCGATATATCGGAGTTTGGGTTAAGAGATGGTTGAGAAACCGTCAAAATTTTCGCAAGTCTGATACTCGAAACCAATAACTGGAATGGTCTAGGGGAAAAGTACACACACCATTGTAATCGGACGTGTTTCTACTTTCAGAAGCAACAGGAATTTCTCGAGTTCGTCAATCCGTTCGCGAGATATGGGAGTTTGAAGTTCAGGAGTGGATGAGAAACCATCAAAATTTTCACAAGTGTAATACTCGAAACCAATAACTACAATGCCCTAGGGTAAAAATACATGCCGTTGTAATCGGGAGAGTTTGTACTTTCAGATGCACGGAAATTTTTCGGATTCGTCAAACCGTTCGCGATATATCGGAGTTTGGGTTAAGAGATGGTTGAGAAATCGTCAAAATTTTCGCAATTGTGATGCTAGAAACGAATAACTGGAATGGCCTACAGGAAAAATACACACACCATTGTAATCGGGCGAGTTTCTACTTTCACATGCAACAGGAATTTCTCGAGTTCGTCAATCGGATCGCGAGATATGGGAGTTTGAAGTTGTGGAATGGTTGAGAAACCATCAAAATTTTCGCAAGTCTGATACTCGAAACCAATAACTACAATGGCCTAGGGCAAAAATACACATACCGTTGTAATCGGGAGAGTTTGTACTTTCAGATGCACGGAAATTTTTCGGATTCGTCAAACCGTTCGCGATATATCGGAGTTTGGAGTTAAGAGATGGTTGAGAAACCATCAAAATTTTCGCAATTCTGATGCTAGAAACGAATAACTGGAATGGCCTACAGGAAAAATACACACACCATTGTAATCGGGCGGGTTTCTACTTTCAGATGCAACAGGAACTTCTCGAGTTCGTCAATCTGTTCGCGAGATATGGGAGTTTGAAGTTAAGGAATGGTTGAGAAACCATCAAAATTTTCGCAAGTCTGATGCTAGAAACGAATTACTGGAATGGCCTAGGGGAAAAGTACACACACCATTGTAATCGGGCGAGTTTCTGCTTTCAGATGTAACAGGAATTTCTCGAGCTCGTCAATCCGTTCGCGAGATATGGGAGTTTGAAGTTAAGGAGTGGATGAGATACCATCAAAATTTTCACAAGTCTAATACTCGAAACCAATAACTACAATACCCTAGGGTAAAAATACACATACCGTTGTAATCGGGAGAGTTTGTACTTTCAGATGCACGGAAATTTTTCGGATTCGTCAAACCGTTCGCGAAATATCGGAGTTTGAAGTTAAGGAATGGTTGAGAAACCCTCAAAATTTTCGCAAGTCTGATACTCGAAACCAATAACTGGAATCGCCTAGGGGAAAAGTAGACACACCATTATAATCGGGCGAGTTTCACCTTTCGGATGCAATAGGAATTTCACGAGTTCGTCAATCTGTTCGCGAGATATGGGAGTTTGAAATTAAGGAATGATTGAGAAACCATCAAAATTTTCACAAGTCTGATACTCGAAACCAATAACAGGAATGACCTAGGGGAAAAGTACACACACCATTGTAATCTGGCGAGTTTCTACTTTCATATGCAACAGGAATTTCTCGAGTTCGTCAATCCGTTCGCGAGATATGGGAGATGGAAGTTAAGGAATGGTTGAGAAACCATCAAAATTTCCGCAAGTCTGATACTCGAAACCAATAACTACTACGGCCCAGCGCAAAAATACACTCACCGTTGCAATCGGGCGAGTTTCTGCTTTCAGATGCAACAGGAATTCCTCGAGCTCGTCAATCCGTTCGCGAGATATGGGAGTTTGAAGTTAAGGAATGGTTGAGAAACCATCAAAATTTTCACAAGACTGATACTCGAAACCAATAACTGGAATGGCCTAGTGGAAAAGTACACAAACCATTGTAATCGGGCGAGTTTCTGCTTTCAGATGCAACAGGAATTTCTCGAGTTCGTCAATCCGTTCGCGAGATATGGGAGTTTGAAGTAATGGAATGGTTGAGAAACCATCAAAATTTTCGCAAGTCTGATACTCGAAACCAATAACTGGAATCGCCTACGGGAAAAGTACACACACCGTTGTAATCGGGCGAGTTTCTGCTTTCAGATGCAACAGGAATTTCTCGAGTTCGTCAATCCGTTCGCGAGATATGGGAGTTTGAAATTAAGGAGTGGTTGAGAAACCGTCAAAATTTAAGAAAGTCTGATACTCAAAACCAATAACTACTATGGCCCAGGGCAAAAATACACACACCGTTGTAATCGGGCGAGTTTCTGCTTTCAGATGCAACAGGAATTTCTCGAGTTCGTCTATCCGTTCGCGAGATATGGGAGTTTGAAGTTAAGGAATGGTGGAGAAACCTTCAAAATTTTCGCAAGTCTGATACTCGAAACCAATAACTGGAACCGCCTAGGGGAAAAGTACACACACCATTGTAATCGGGCGAGTTTCTGCTTTCAGATGCAACAGGAATTTCTCGAGTTCGTCAATCCGTTCGCGAGATATGGGAGTTTGAAGTAATGGAATGGTTGAGAAACCATCAAAATTTTCGCAAGTCTGATACTCGAAACCAATAACTGGAATCGCCTACGGGAAAAGTACACACACCATTGTAATCGGGCGAGTTTCTCCTTTCAGATGCAACAGGAATTTCTTGAGTTCGTCAATCCGTTCGCGAGATATGGGTGTTTGAAACTAAGGAATGGTTGAGAAACCATCAAAATTTTCGCAAGTCTGATACTCGAAACCAATAACTACTATGGCCCAGGGCAAAAATACACATACCGTTGTAATCGGGCGAGTTTCTGCTATCGGATGCAACAGGAATTTCACGAGTTCGTCAATCCGTTCGCGAGATATGGGAGTTTGAATTTAAGGAATGGTTGAGAAACCATCAAAATTTTCGCAAGTCTGATACTCGAAACCAATAACAGGAATGGCCTAGGGAAAAAGTACACACACCATTGTAATCGGGCGAGTTTCTGCTTTCAGATGCAACAGGAATTTCTCGAGTTCGTCAATCCGTTCGCGAGATATGGGAGTTTGAAGTAATGGAATGGTTGAGAAACCATCAAAATTTTCGCAAGTCTGATACTCGAAACCAATAACTGGAATCGCCTACGGGAAAAGTACACACACCACTGTAATCGGGCGAGTTTCTCCTTTCAGATGCAACAGGAATTTCTTGAGTTCGTCAATCCGTTCGCGAGATATGGGTGTTTGAAATTAAGGAATGGTTGAGAAACCATCAAAATTTTCGCAAGTCTGATACTCGAAACCAATAACTACTATGGCCCAGGGCAAAAATACACACACCGTTGTAATCGGGCGAGTTTCAGATTTCAGATGCAACAGGAATTTCTCGAGTTCGTCTATCCGTTCGCGAGATATGGGAGTTTGAAGTAATGGAATGGTTGAGAAACCATCAAAATTTTCGCAAGTCTGATACTCGAAACCAATAACTGGAACCGCCTAGGGGAAAAGTACACACACCATTGTAATCGGGCGAGTTTCTGCTTTTAGATGCAACAGGAATTTCTCGAGTTCGTCAATCCGTTCGCGAGATATGGGAGTTTGAAGTAATGGAATGGTTGAGAAACCATCAAAATTTTCGCAAGTCTGATACTCGAAACCAATAACTGGAGTCGCCTACGGGAAAAGTACACACACCATTGTAATCGGGCGAGTTTCTCCTTTCAGATGCAACAGGAATTTCTCGAGTTCGTCAATCCGTTCGCGAGATATGGGAGTTTGAAATTAAGGAATGGTTGAGAAACCGTCAAAATTTTAGCAAGTCTGATACTCGAAACCAATAACTACTATGGCCCAGGGCAAAAATACACACACCGTTGTAATCGGGCGAGTTTCAGCTTTCAGATGCAACAGGAATTTCTCGAGTTCGTCTATCCGTTCGCGAGATATGGGAGTTTGAAGTTAAGGAATGGTGGAGAAACCTTCAAAATTTTCGCAAGTCTGATACTCGAAACCAATAACTGGAACCGCCTAGGGGAAAAGTACACACACCATTGTAATCGGGCGAGTTTCTGCTTTCAGATGCAACAGGAATTTCTCGAGTTCGTCAATCCGTTCGCGAGATATGGGAGTTTGAAGTAATGGAATGGTTGAGAAACCATCAAAATTTTCGCAAGTCTGATACTCGAAACCAATAACTGGAGTCGCCTACGGGAAAAGTACACACACCATTGTAATCGGGCGAGTTTCTCCTTTCAGATGCAACAGGAATTTCTCGAGTTCGTCAATCCGTTCGCGAGATATGGGAGTTTGAAATTAAGGAATGGTTGAGAAACCGTCAAAATTTTAGCAAGTCTGATACTCGAAACCAATAACTACTATGGCCCAGGGCAAAAATACACACACCGTGGTAATCGGGCGAGTTTCTGCTTTCAGATGCAACAGGAATTTCTCAAGTTCGTCTATCCGTTCGCGAGATATGGGAGTTTGAAGTTAAGGAATGGTGGAGAAACCTTCAAAATTTTCGCAAGTCTGATACTCGAAACCAATAACTGGAACAGCCTAGGGGAAAAGTACACACACCATTGTAATCGGGCGAGTTTCTGCTTTCAGATGCAACAGGAATTTCTCGAGTTCGTCAATCCATTCGCGAGATATGGGAGTTTGAAGTAATGGAATGGTTGAGAAACCATCAAAATTATCGCAAGTCTGATACTCGAAACCAATAACTGGAACCGCCTAGGGGAAAAGTACACACACCATTGTAATCGGGCGAGTTTCTGCTTTCAGATGCAACAGGAATTTCTCGAGTTCGTCAATCCGTTCGCGAGATATGGGAGTTTGAAGTAATGGAATGGTTGAGAAACCATCAAAATTTTCGCAAGTCTGATACTCGAAACCAATAACTACTATGGACCAGCGCAAAAATACACACACCGTTGTAATCGGGCGAGTTTCACCTTTCAGATGCAACAGGAATTTCTCGAGTTCGTCAATCCGTTCGCGAGATATGGGAGTTTGAAATTAAGGAGTGGATGAGAGACCATCAAAATTTTCACAAGTCTGATACTCGAAACCAATAACAGGAATGGCCTAGGGGAAAAGTACACACACCATTGTAATCTGGCGAGTTTCTACTTTCATATGCAACAGGAATTTCTCGAGTTCGTCAATCCGTGCGCGAGGTATGGGAGTTTGAAGTTAAGAAATGGTTGAGAAACCATCAAAATTTTCGCAAGTCTGATGCTAGAAACGAATTACTGGAATGGCCTAGGGGAAAAGTACACACACCATTGTAATCGGGCGAGTTTCTGCTTTCAGATGCAACAGGAATTTCTCGAGTTCGTCAATCCGTTCGCGAGATATGGGAGTTTGAAGTAATGGAATGGTTGAGAAACCATCAAAATTTTCGCAAGTCTGATACTCGAAACCAATAACTAGTATGGCCCAGGGCAAAAATACACACACCGTTGTAATCGGGCGAGTTTCTGCTTTCAGATGCAACAGGAATTTCTCGAGTTCGTCTATCCGTTCGCGAGATATGGGAGTTTGAAGTTAAGGAGTGGATGAGAAACCATCAAAATTTTCACAAGTGTAATACTCGAAACCAATAACTACAATGCCCTAGGGTAAAAATACACATACGGTTGTAATCGGGAGAGTTTGTACTTTCAGATGCACGGAAATTTTTCGGATTCGTCAAACCGTTCGCGATATATCGGAGTTTGGGTTAAGAGATGGTTGAGAAACCATCAAAATTTTCGCAAGTCTGATACTCGAAACCAATAACTACTATGGACCAGCGCAAAAATACACACACCGTTGTAATCGGGCGAGTTTCACCTTTCAGATGCAACAGGAATTTCTCGAGTTCGTCAATCCGTTCGCGAGATATGGGAGTTTGAAATTAAGGAGTGGTTGAGAGACCATCAAAATTTTCACAAGTCTGATACTCGAAACCAATAACAGGAATGGCCTAGGGGAAAAGTACACACACCATTGTAATCTGGCGAGTTTCTACTTTCATATGCAACAGGAATTTCTCGAGTTCGTCAATCCGTGCGCGAGGTATGGGAGTTTGAAGTTAAGAAATGGTTGAGAAACCATCAAAATTTTCGCAAGTCTGATGCTAGAAACGAATTACTGGAATGGCCTAGGGGAAAAGTACACACACCATTGTAATCGGGCGAGTTTCTGCTTTCAGATGCAACAGGAATTTCTCGAGTTCGTCAATCCGTTCGCGAGATATGGGAGTTTGAAGTAATGGAATGGTTGAGAAACCATCAAAATTTTCGCAAGTCTGATACTCGAAACCAATAACTAGTATGGCCCAGGGCAAAAATACACACACCGTTGTAATCGGGCGAGTTTCTGCTTTCAGATGCAACAGGAATTTCTCGAGTTCGTCAATCGGTTCGCGAGATATGGGAGTTTGAAGTTAAGGAGAGGATGAGAAACCATCAAAATTTTCACAAGTGTAATACTCGAAACCAATAACTACAATGCCCTAGGGTAAAAATACACATACCGTTGTAATCGGGAGAGTTTGTACTTTCAGATGCACGGAAATTTTTCGGATTCGTCAAACCGTTCGCGATATATCGGAGTTTGGGTTAAGAGATGGTTGAGAAACCGTCAAAATTTTCGCAAGTCTGATACTCGAAACCAATAACTGGAATGGTCTAGGGGAAAAGTACACACACCATTGTAATCGGACGTGTTTCTACTTTCAGAAGCAACAGGAATTTCTCGAGTTCGTCAATCCGTTCGCGAGATATGGGAGTTTGAAGTTCAGGAGTGGATGAGAAACCATCAAAATTTTCACAAGTGTAATACTCGAAACCAATAACTACAATGCCCTAGGGTAAAAATACATGCCGTTGTAATCGGGAGAGTTTGTACTTTCAGATGCACGGAAATTTTTCGGATTCGTCAAACCGTTCGCGATATATCGGAGTTTGGGTTAAGAGATGGTTGAGAAATCGTCAAAATTTTCGCAATTGTGATGCTAGAAACGAATAACTGGAATGGCCTACAGGAAAAATACACACACCATTGTAATCGGGCGAGTTTCTACTTTCACATGCAACAGGAATTTCTCGAGTTCGTCAATCGGATCGCGAGATATGGGAGTTTGAAGTTGTGGAATGGTTGAGAAACCATCAAAATTTTCGCAAGTCTGATACTCGAAACCAATAACTACAATGGCCTAGGGCAAAAATACACATACCGTTGTAATCGGGAGAGTTTGTACTTTCAGATGCACGGAAATTTTTCGGATTCGTCAAACCGTTCGCGATATATCGGAGTTTGGAGTTAAGAGATGGTTGAGAAACCATCAAAATTTTCGCAATTCTGATGCTAGAAACGAATAACTGGAATGGCCTACAGGAAAAATACACACACCATTGTAATCGGGCGGGTTTCTACTTTCAGATGCAACAGGAACTTCTCGAGTTCGTCAATCTGTTCGCGAGATATGGGAGTTTGAAGTTAAGGAATGGTTGAGAAACCATCAAAATTTTCGCAAGTCTGATGCTAGAAACGAATTACTGGAATGGCCTAGGGGAAAAGTACACACACCATTGTAATCGGGCGAGTTTCTGCTTTCAGATGTAACAGGAATTTCTCGAGCTCGTCAATCCGTTCGCGAGATATGGGAGTTTGAAGTTAAGGAGTGGATGAGATACCATCAAAATTTTCACAAGTCTAATACTCGAAACCAATAACTACAATACCCTAGGGTAAAAATACACATACCGTTGTAATCGGGAGAGTTTGTACTTTCAGATGCACGGAAATTTTTCGGATTCGTCAAACCGTTCGCGAAATATCGGAGTTTGAAGTTAAGGAATGGTTGAGAAACCCTCAAAATTTTCGCAAGTCTGATACTCGAAACCAATAACTGGAATCGCCTAGGGGAAAAGTAGACACACCATTATAATCGGGCGAGTTTCACCTTTCGGATGCAATAGGAATTTCACGAGTTCGTCAATCTGTTCGCGAGATATGGGAGTTTGAAATTAAGGAATGATTGAGAAACCATCAAAATTTTCACAAGTCTGATACTCGAAACCAATAACAGGAATGACCTAGGGGAAAAGTACACACACCATTGTAATCTGGCGAGTTTCTACTTTCATATGCAACAGGAATTTCTCGTGTTCGTCAATCCGTTCGCGAGATATGGGAGATGGAAGTTAAGGAATGGTTGAGAAACCATCAAAATTTCCGCAAGTCTGATACTCGAAACCAATAACTACTACGGCCCAGCGCAAAAATACACTCACCGTTGCAATCGGGCGAGTTTCTGCTTTCAGATGCAACAGGAATTCCTCGAGCTCGTCAATCCGTTCGCGAGATATGGGAGTTTGAAGTTAAGGAATGGTTGAGAAACCATCAAAATTTTCACAAGACTGATACTCGAAACCAATAACTGGAATGGCCTAGTGGAAAAGTACACAAACCATTGTAATCGGGCGAGTTTCTGCTTTCAGATGCAACAGGAATTTCTCGAGTTCGTCAATCCGTTCGCGAGATATGGGAGTTTGAAGTAATGGAATGGTTGAGAAACCATCAAAATTTTCGCAAGTCTGATACTCGAAACCAATAACTGGAATCGCCTACGGGAAAAGTACACACACCGTTGTAATCGGGCGAGTTTCTGCTTTCAGATGCAACAGGAATTTCTCGAGTTCGTCAATCCGTTCGCGAGATATGGGAGTTTGAAATTAAGGAGTGGTTGAGAAACCGTCAAAATTTAAGCAAGTCTGATACTCGAAACCAATAACTACTATGGCCCAGGGCAAAAATACACACAATGTTGTAATCGGGCGAGTTTCTGCTTTCAGATGCAACAGGAATTTCTCGAGTTCGTCTATCCGTTCGCGAGATATGGGAGTTTGAAGTTAAGGAATGGTGGAGAAACCTTCAAAATTTTCGCAAGTCTGATACTCGAAACCAATAACTGGAACCGCCTAGGGGAAAAGTACACACACCATTGTAATCGGGCGAGTTTCTGCTATCGGATGCAACAGGAATTTCACGAGTTCGTCAATCCGTTCGCGAGATATGGGAGTTTGAATTTAAGGAATGGTTGAGAAACCATCAAAATTTTCACAAGACTGATACTCGAAACCAATAACTGGAATGGCCTAGTGGAAAAGTACACAAACCATTGTAATCGGGCGAGTTTCTGCTTTCAGATGCAACAGGAATTTCTCGAGTTCGTCAATCCGTTCGCGAGATATGGGAGTTTGAAGTAATGGAATGGTTGAGAAACCATCAAAATTTTCGCAAGTCTGATACTCGAAACCAATAACTGGAATCGCCTACGGGAAAAGTACACACACCGTTGTAATCGGGCGAGTTTCTGCTTTCAGATGCAACAGGAATTTCTCGAGTTCGTCAATCCGTTCGCGAGATATGGGAGTTTGAAATTAAGGAGTGGTTGAGAAACCGTCAAAATTTAAGCAAGTCTGATACTCGAAACCAATAACTACTATGGCCCAGGGCAAAAATACACACAATGTTGTAATCGGGCGAGTTTCTGCTTTCAGATGCAACAGGAATTTCTCGAGTTCGTCTATCCGTTCGCGAGATATGGGAGTTTGAAGTTAAGGAATGGTGGAGAAACCTTCAAAATTTTCGCAAGTCTGATACTCGAAACCAATAACTGGAACCGCCTAGGGGAAAAGTACACACACCATTGTAATCGGGCGAGTTTCTGCTTTCAGATGCAACAGGAATTTCTCGAGTTCGTCAATCCGTTCGCGAGATATGGGAGTTTGAAGTAATGGAATGGTTGAGAAACCATCAAAATTTTCGCAAGTCTGATACTCGAAACCAATAACTGGAATCGCCTACGGGAAAAGTACACACACCATTGTAATCGGGCGAGTTTCTCCTTTCAGATGCAACAGGAATTTCTTGAGTTCGTCAATCCGTTCGCGAGATATGGGTGTTTGAAACTAAGGAATGGTTGAGAAACCATCAAAATTTTCGCAAGTCTGATACTCGAAACCAATAACTACTATGGCCCAGGGCAAAAATACACATACCGTTGTAATCGGGCGAGTTTCTGCTATCGGATGCAACAGGAATTTCACGAGTTCGTCAATCCGTTCGCGAGATATGGGAGTTTGAATTTAAGGAATGGTTGAGAAACCATCAAAATTTTCGCAAGTCTGATACTCGAAACCAATAACAGGAATGGCCTAGGGAAAAAGTACACACACCATTGTAATCGGGCGAGTTTCTGCTTTCAGATGCAACAGGAATTTCTCGAGTTCGTCAATCCGTTCGCGAGATATGGGAGTTTGAAGTAATGGAATGGTTGAGAAACCATCAAAATTTTCGCAAGTCTGATACTCGAAACCAATAACTGGAATCGCCTACGGGAAAAGTACACACACCACTGTAATCGGGCGAGTTTCTCCTTTCAGATGCAACAGGAATTTCTTGAGTTCGTCAATCCGTTCGCGAGATATGGGTGTTTGAAATTAAGGAATGGTTGAGAAACCATCAAAATTTTCGCAAGTCTGATACTCGAAACCAATAACTACTATGGCCCAGGGCAAAAATACACACACCGTTGTAATCGGGCGAGTTTCAGATTTCAGATGCAACAGGAATTTCTCGAGTTCGTCTATCCGTTCGCGAGATATGGGAGTTTGAAGTAATGGAATGGTTGAGAAACCATCAAAATTTTCGCAAGTCTGATACTCGAAACCAATAACTGGAACCGCCTAGGGGAAAAGTACACACACCATTGTAATCGGGCGAGTTTCTGCTTTTAGATGCAACAGGAATTTCTCGAGTTCGTCAATCCGTTCGCGAGATATGGGAGTTTGAAGTAATGGAATGGTTGAGAAACCATCAAAATTTTCGCAAGTCTGATACTCGAAACCAATAACTGGAGTCGCCTACGGGAAAAGTACACACACCATTGTAATCGGGCGAGTTTCTCGTTTCAGATGCAACAGGAATTTCTCGAGTTCGTCAATCCGTTCGCGAGATATGGGAGTTTGAAATTAAGGAATGGTTGAGAAACCGTCAAAATTTTAGCAAGTCTGATACTCGAAACCAATAACTACTATGGCCCAGGGCAAAAATACACACACCGTTGTAATCGGGCGAGTTTCAGCTTTCAGATGCAACAGGAATTTCTCGAGTTCGTCTATCCGTTCGCGAGATATGGGAGTTTGAAGTTAAGGAATGGTGGAGAAACCTTCAAAATTTTCGCAAGTCTGATACTCGAAACCAATAACTGGAACCGCCTAGGGGAAAAGTACACACACCATTGTAATCGGGCGAGTTTCTGCTTTCAGATGCAACAGGAATTTCTCGAGTTCGTCAATCCGTTCGCGAGATATGGGAGTTTGAAGTAATGGAATGGTTGAGAAACCATCAAAATTTTCGCAAGTCTGATACTCGAAACCAATAACTGGAGTCGCCTACGGGAAAAGTACACACACCATTGTAATCGGGCGAGTTTCTCCTTTCAGATGCAACAGGAATTTCTCGAGTTCGTCAATCCGTTCGCGAGATATGGGAGTTTGAAATTAAGGAATGGTTGAGAAACCGTCAAAATTTTAGCAAGTCTGATACTCGAAACCAATAACTACTATGGCCCAGGGCAAAAATACACACACCGTTGTAATCGGGCGAGTTTCTGCTTTCAGATGCAACAGGAATTTCTCAAGTTCGTCTATCCGTTCGCGAGATATGGGAGTTTGAAGTTAAGGAATGGTGGAGAAACCTTCAAAATTTTCGCAAGTCTGATACTCGAAACCAATAACTGGAACAGCCTAGGGGAAAAGTACACACACCATTGTAATCGGGCGAGTTTCTGCTTTCAGATGCAACAGGAATTTCTCGAGTTCGTGAATCCGTTCGCGAGATATGGGAGTTTGAAGTAATGGAATGGTTGAGAAACCATCAAAATTTTCGCAAGTCTGATAATCGAAACCAATAACTGGAATCGCCTACGGGAAAAGTACACACACCATTGTAATCGGGCGAGTTTCTCCTTTCAGATGCAACAGGAATTTCTTGAGTTCGTCAATCCGTTCGCGAGATATGGGTGTTTGAAATTAAGGAATGGTTGAGAAACCATCAAAATTTTCGCAAGTCTGATACTCGAAACCAATAACTACTATGGCCCAGGGCAAAAATACACATACCGTTGTAATCGGGCGAGTTTCTGCTTTCAGATGCAACAGGACTTTCTCGAGTTCGTCTATCCGTTCGCGAGATATGGGAGTTTGAAGTTAAGGAGTGGATTAGAAACCATCAAAATTTTCACAAGTGTAATACTCGAAACCAATAACTACAATGCCCTAGGGTAAAAATACACATACCGTTGTAATCGGGAGAGTTTGTACTTTCAGATGCACGGAAATTTTTCGGATTCGTCAAACCGTTCGCGATATATCGGAGTTTGGAGTTAAGAGATGGTTGAGAAACCATCAAAATTTTCGCAGTTCTGATGCGACAAACGAATAACTGGAATGGCCTAGGGGAAAAGTACTCACACCATTGTAATCGGGCGGGTTTCTACTTTCAGATGCAACAGGAACTTCTCGAGTTCGTCAATCTGTTCGCGAGATATGGGAGTTTGAAGTAAAGGAATGTTTGAGAAACCATCAAAATTTTCGCAAGTCTGATACTTGAAACCAATAACTACTATGGACCAGCGCAAAAATACACACACCGTTGTAATCGGGCGAGTTTCACCTTTCAGATGCAACAGGAATTTCTCGAGTTTGTCAATCCGTTCGCGAGATATGGGAGTTTGAAATTAAGGAGTGGTTGAGAGACCATCAAAATTTTCACAAGTCTGATACTCGAAACCAATAACAGGAATGGCCTAGGGGAAAAGTACACACACCATTGTAATCTGGCGAGTTTCTGCTTTCAGATGCAACAGGAATTTCTCGAGCTCGTCAATCTGTTCGCGAGATATGGGAGTTTGAAGTTAAGGAATGGTTGAGAAACCGTCAAAATTTTCGCAAGTCTGATACTCGAAACCAATAACTGGAATGGTCTAGGGGAAAAGTACACACACCATTGTAATCGGACGTGTTTCTACTTTCAGAAGCAATAGGAATTTCTCGAGCTCGTCAATCTGTTCGCGAGATATGGGAGTTTGAAGTTAAGGAATGGTTGAGAAACCATCAAAATTTTCGCTAGTCTGATGCTAGAAACGAATTACTGGAATGGCCTAGGGGAAAAGTACACACACGATTGTAATCGGGCGAGTTTCTGCTTTCAGATGCAACAGGAATTTCTCGAGCTCGTCAATCCGTTCGCGAGATAAGGGCGTTTGAAATTAAGGATTCGTTGAGAAACCATCAAAATTTTCACAAGTCTGATACACGACTCCAATAACTACAATGGCCTAGGGTAAAAATACACATACCGTTGTAATCGGGAGAGTTTGTACTTTCAGATGCACGGAAATTTTTCGGATTCGTCAAACCGTTAGCGAAATATCGGAGTTTGAAGTTAAGGAATGGTTGAGAAACCCTCAAAATTTTCGCAAGTCTGATACTCGAAACCAATAACTGGAATCGCCTAGGGGAAAAGTAGACACACCATTATAATCGGGCGAGTTTCACCTTTCGGATGCAATAGGAATTTCACGAGTTCGTCAATCTGTTCGCGAGATATGGGAGTTTGAAATTAAGGAATGATTGAGAAACCATCAAAATTTTCACAAGTCTGATACTCGAAACCAATAACAGGAATGGCCTAGGGGAAAAGTACACACAACATTGTAATCTGGCGAGTTTCTACTTTCATATGCAACAGGAATTTCTCGAGTTCGTCAATCCGTTCGCGAGATATGGGAGATGGAAGTTAAGGAATGGTTGAGAAACCATCAAAATTTCCGCAAGTCTGATACTCGAAACCAATAACTACTACGGCCCAGCGCAAAAATACACTCACCGTTGTAATCGGGCGAGTTTCTGCTTTCAGATGCAACAGGAATTTCTCGAGCTCTTCAATCCGTTCGCGAGATATGGGAGTTTGAAGTTAAGGAATGGTTGAGAAACCATCAAAATTTTCACAAGACTGATACTCGAAACCAATAACTGGAATCGCCTAGGGGAAAAGTAGACACACCATTATAATCGGGCGAGTTTCACCTTTCGGATGCAATAGGAATTTCACGAGTTCGTCAATCTGTTCGCGAGATATGGGAGTTTGAAATTAAGGAATGATTGAGAAACCATCAAAATTTTCACAATTCTGATACTCGAAACCAATAACAGGAATGGCCTAGGGAAAAGTACACACACCATTGTGATCTGGCGAGTATCTACTTTCAGATGCAACATGAATTTCTCGAGTTCGTCAATCCGTTCGCGAGGTATGGGAGTTTGAAGTTAAGAAATGGTTGAGAAACCACAAAATTTTCGCAAGTCTGGTGCTAGAAACGAATTACTGGAATGGCCTAGGGGAAAAGTACACACCCCATTATAATCGGGCGAGTTTCACCTTTCAGATGCGACAGGAATTTCTCGAGTTCGTCAATCCGTTCGCGAGATAAGGGCGTTTGAAATTAAGGATTCGTTGAGAAACCATCAAAATTTTCACAAGTCTGATACACGACTCCAATAACTACAATGGCCTAGGGTAAAAATACACATACCGTTGTAATCGGGAGAGTTTGTACTTTCAGATGCACTGAAATTTTTCGGATTCTTCAAACCGTTCGCGAAATACCGGAGTTTGGAGTTAAGAGATGGTTGAGAAACCATCAAAATTTTCGCAATTCTGATACTCGAAACCAATAACAGGAATGGCCTAGGGGAAAAGTACACACACCATTGTAATTTGGCGAGTTTCTACTTTCAGATGCAACAGGAATTTCTCGAGTTCGTCAATCCGTTCGCGAGGTATGGGAGTTTGAAGTTAAGAAATGGTTGAGAAACCATCAAAATTTTTGCAAGTCTGATGCTAGAAACGAATTACTGGAATGGCCTAGGGGAAAAGTATACACACCATTGTAATCGGGCGAGTTTCTGCTTTCAGATGCAACAGGAATTTCTCGAGTTCGTCCATATGTTCGCGAAATATGTGAGTTTGAAATTAAGGAATGGTTGAGAAACCATCAAAATTTTCACACGTCTGATACTCGAAACCAATAACTAAAATGGCCTAGGGTAAAAATACACATACCGTTGTAATCGGGAGAGTTTGTACTTTCAGATGCACGGAAATTTTTCGGATTCGTGAAACCGTTCGCGAAATATCGGAGTTTGGAGTTAAGAGATGGTTGAGAAACCATCAAAATTTTCGCAATTCTGATGCTAGAAACGAATAACTGGAATGGCCTAGGGGAAAAGTACACAAACCATTGTAATCGGGCGAGTTTCTACTTTCAGATGCAACAGGAATTTCTCGAGTTCGTCAATCCCTTCGCGAGATATGGGAGTTGGAAGTTAAGGAATGGTTGAGAAACCCTCAACATTTTCGCAAGTCTGATACTCGAAACCAATAGCTACTATGGCCCAGGGCAAAAATACACATACCGTTGTAATCGGGTGAGTTTCTGCTTTCAGATGCGGCAGGAATTTCTCGAGTTCGTCAATCCGTTCACGAGATATGGGAGTTTGAAGTTAAGGAATGGTTGAGGGACCATCAAAATTTTCGCAATTCTGATGCTAGAAACGAATAACTGGAATGGCCTAGGGGAAAAGTACACACAACATTGTAATCTGGCGAGTTTCTACTTTCAGGTGCAACAGGAATTTCTCGAGTTCGTCAATCCGTTCGCGAGATATGGGAGTTTGAAATTAAGGAACGGTTGAGAAACCATCAAAATTGTCGCAAGTCTGATTCTCGAAACCAATAACTACAAAGGCTTAAGGGAAAAATACACATACCTTTATAATCGGGGGAGTTTCTACTTTCAGATGCAACAGGAATTTCTCGAGTTCGGCAATCCGTTCGCGAGATATGGGAGTTTGAAATTAACGAACGGTTGAGAAACCATCAAAATTGTCGCAAGTCTGATACTCGAAACCAATAACTACTATGGCCTAGGGCAAAAATACAAATACCGTTGTAATCGGGCGAGTTTCTGCTTTTAGATGCAACAGGAATTTCTCGAGTTCGTCAATCCGATCACGAGATATGGGAGTTTGAATTTAAGGAATGCTTGAGAAACCATCAAAATTTTCGCAAAGCTGGTACTCGAAACCAATAACTGGAATGGCCTAGGGGAAAAGTACACACAACATTGTAATGGGGCGAGTTTCTACTTTCAGATGCAATAGGAATTTCTCGAGTTCGTCAATCCGTTCGCGGGATATGGGAGTTTGAAGAAAAGGAATGGTTGAGAAACCATCAAAACTTTCGCAATTCTGATGCTAGAAACGAATAACTGGAATGACCTAGGCAAAAAGTACACACACGATTGTAATCGGTCGACTTTCTACTTTCAGAAGCAACAGGAAATAATCGAATTCGTCAATCCGTTCGCGAGATATGGGAGTTTGAAGTTAAGGAATGCTTGAGAAACCATCAAAATTTTCGCAAAACTGATACCCGAAACCAATAACTACTATGGCCTAGGGCAAAAATACACATACCGTTGTAATCGGGCGAGTTTCTGCTTTTAGATGCAACAGGAATTTCACGAGTTCGTCAATCCATTCGCGAGATATGGGAGTTTGAAATTAAGGAACGGTTGAGAAACCATCAAAATTGTCGCAAGTCTGATACTCGAAACCAATAACTGGAATGGCCTAGGGGAAAAGTACACACAACATTGTAATGGGGCGAGTTTCTACTTTCAGATGCAACAGGAATTTCTCGAGTGCGTCAATCCGTTCGCGAGATATGGGAGTTTGAAGTTAAGGAATGGTTGAGATTCCATCAAAATTTTCGCAAGTGTGATACTCGAAACCAATAACTGGAACGGCCTAGGGGAAAAGTACATACACCATTGTAATCGGGCAAGTTTCTACTTTCAGAGGCGACAGGAACTTCTCGAGTACGCCAATCCGTTCGCGAGTTATCGGAGTTTGAAGTTAAGGAATGCTTGAGAAACCATCAAAATTTTCGCAAAACAGATACTCGAAACCAATAACTACAAAGGCTTAGTGGAAAAATACACATACCTTTGTAATCGGGGGAGTTTCCACTTTCAGATGCAACATGAATTTCTCGAGTTCGTCAATCCGTTCGCGAGATATGGGAGTTTGAAATTAAGGAACGGTTGAGAAACCATCAAAATTGTCGCAAGTCTGATACTCGAAACCAATAACTACTATGGCCTAGGGCAAAAATACACATACCGTTGTAATCGGGCGAGTTTCTGCTTTTAGATGCAACAGGAATTTCACGAGTTCGTCAATCCATTCGCGAGATATGGGAGTTTGAAATTAAGGAACGGTTGAGAAACCATCAAAATTGTCGCAAGTCTGATACTCGAAACCAATAACTACTATGGCCTAGGGCAAAAATACACATACGGTTGTAATCGGACGAGTTTCTGCTTTCAGATGCAACAGGAATTCCTCGAGTTCGTCAATTCGTTCGCGAGATATGGGAGTTTGAAGTTAAGGAATGGTTGAGAAACCGTCAAAATTTTCGCAAGTGTGATACTCGAAACCAATAACTGGAATGGCCTAGGGGAAAAGTACACACACCATTGTAATGGGGCGAGTTTCTACTTTCAGATGCAACAGGAATTCCTCGAGTTCGTCAATCCGTTCGCGAGATATGGGAGTTTGAAGTTAAGGAATGGTTGAGAAACCATCAAAACTTTCGCAAAACAGATACTCGAAACCAATAACTACAAAGGCTTAGTGGAAAAATACACATACCTTTGTAATCGGGGGAGTTTCTACTTTCAGATGCAACAGGAATTTCTCGAGTTCGTCAATCCGTTCGCGAGATATGGGAGTTTGAAATTAAGGAACGGTTGAGAAACCATCAAAATTGTCGCAAGTCTGATACTCGAAACCAATAACTACTATGGCCTAGGGCAAAAATACACATACCGTTGTAATCGGGCGACATTCTGCTTTTAGATGCAACAGGAATTTCTCGAGTTCGTCAATCCGTTCGCGAGATATGGGAGTTTGAAATCAAGGAACGGTTGAGAAACCATCAAAATTGTCGCAAGTCTGATACTCGAAACCAATAACTACAAAGGCTTAGGGGAAAAATACACATACCTTTGTAATTGGTGGAGTTTCTACTTTCAGATGCAACAGGAATTTCTCGAGTTCGTCAATCCGATCGCGAGATATGGAAGTTTGAATTTAAGCAATGCTTGAGAAACCATCAAAATTTTCGCAAAACTGGTACTCGAAACCAATAACTGGAATGGCCTAGGGGAAAAGTACACACAACATTGTAATGGGGCGAGTTCCTACTTTCAGATGCAACAGGAATTTCTCGAGTTCGTCAATCCGTTCGCGAGATATGGGAGTTTGAAGAAAAGGAATGGTTGAGAAACCATCAAAACTTTCGCAATTCTGATGCTAGAAACGAATAACTGGAATAACCTATGCAAAAAGTACACACACGATTGTAATCGGCCGACTTTCTACTTTCAGAAGCAACAGGAAATAATCGAATTCGTCAATCCGTTCGCGAGATATGGGAGTTTGAAGTTAAGGAATGCTTGAGAAACCATCAAAATTTTCGCAAATCTGATACCCGAAACCAATAACTAGAATGGCCTAGGGGAAAAGTACACACACCATTGTAATGGGGCGAGTTTCTACTTTCAGATGAAACAGGAATTTCTCGAGTTCGTCAATCCGTTCGCGAGATATGGGAGTTTGAAGTTAAGGAATGGTTGAGAAACCATCAAAACTTTCGCAAAACAGATACTCGAAACCAATAACTACAAAGGCTTAGTGGAAAAATACACATACCTTTGTAATCGGGGGAGTTTCTACTTTCAGATGCAACAGGAATTTCTCGAGTTCGTCAATCCGTTCGCAAGATATGGGAGTTTGAAGAAAAGGAATGGTTGAGAAACCATCAAAACTTTCGCAATTCTGATGCTAGAAACGAATAACTGGAATAACCTAGGCAAAAAGTACACACACGATTGTAATCGGTCGACTTTCTACTTTCAGAAGCAACAGGAAATAATCGAATTCGTCAATCCGTTCGCGAGATATGGGAGTTTGAAGTTAAGGAATGCTTGAGAAACCATCAAAATTTTCGCAAATCTGATACCCGAAACCAATAACTAGAATGGCCTAGGGGAAAAGTACACACACCATTGTAATGGGGCGAGTTTCTACTTTCAGATGCAACAGGAATTTCTCGAGTTCGTCAATCCTTTCGCGAGATATGGGAGTTTGAAGTTAAGGAATGGTTGAGAATCCATCAAAATTTTCGCAAGTGTGATACTCGAAACCAATAACTGGAACGGCCTAGGGGAAAAGTACATACACCATTGTAATCGGGCAAGTTTCTACTTTCAGAGGCGACAGGAACTTCTCGAGTACGCCAATCCGTTCGCGAGATATGGGAGTTTGAAGTTAAGGAATGGTTGAGAAACCATCAAAACTTTCGCAAAACAGATACTCGAAACCAATAACTACAAAGGCTTAGTGGAAAAATACACATACCTTTGTAATCGGCGGAGTTTCTACTTTCAGATGCAACAGGAATTTCTCGAGTTCGTCAATCCGTTCGCGAGATATGGGAGTTTGAAGAAAAGGAATGGTTGAGAAACCATCAAAACTTTCGCAAAACAGATACTCGAAACCAATAACTACAAAGGCTTAGTGGAAAAATACACATACCTTTGTAATCGGGGGAGTTTCTACTTTCAGATGCAACAGGAATTTCTCGAGTTCGTCAATCCGTTCGCGAGATATGGGAGTTTGAAATTAAGGAACGGTTGAGAAACCATCAAAATTGTCGCAAGTCTGATACTCGAAACCAATAACTACTATGGCCTAGGGCAAAAATACACATACCGTTGTAATCGGGCGAGATTCTGCTTTTAGATGCAACAGGAATTTCTCGAGTTCGTCAATCCGTTCGCGAGATATGGGAGTTTGAAATCAAGGAACGGTTGAGAAACCATCAAAATTGTCGCAAGTCTGATACTCGAAACCAATAACTACAAAGGCTTAGGGGAAAAATACACATACCTTTGTAATTGGTGGAGTTTCTACTTTCAGATGCAACAGGAATTTCTCGAGTTCGTCAATCCGATCGCGAGATATGGGAGTTTGAATTTAAGGAATGCTTGAGAAACCATCAAAATTTTCGCAAAACTGGTACTCGAAACCAATAACTGGAATGGCCTAGGGGAAAAGTACACACAACATTGTAATGGGGCGAGTTCCTACTTTCAGATGCAACAGGAATTTCTCGAGTTCGTCAATCCGTTCGCGAGATATGGGAGTTTGAAGAAAAGGAATGGTTGAGAAACCATCAAAACTTTCGCAATTCTGATGCTAGAAACGAATTACTGGAATGGCCTAGGGGAAAAGTATACACACCATTGTAATCGGGCGAGTTTCTGCTTTCAGATGCAACAGGAATTTCTCGAGTTCGTCCATATGTTCGCGAAATATGTGAGTTTGAAATTAAGGAATGGTTGAGAAACCATCAAAATTTTCACACGTCTGATACTCGAAACCAATAACTAAAATGGCCTAGCGTAAAAATACACATACCGTTGTAATCGGGAGAGTTTGTACTTTCAGATGCACGGAAATTTTTCGGATTCGTGAAACCGTTCGCGAAATATCGGAGTTTGGAGTTAAGAGATGGTTGAGAAACCATCAAAATTTTCGCAATTCTGATGCTAGAAACGAATAACTGGAATGGCCTAGGGGAAAAGTACACAAACCATTGTAATCGGGCGAGTTTCTACCTTCAGATGCAACAGGAATTTCTCGAGTTCGTCAATCCCTTCGCGAGATATGGGAGTTGGAAGTTAAGGAATGGTTGAGAAACCCTCAACATTTTCGCAAGTCTGATACTCGAAACCAATAGCTACTATGGCCCAGGGCAAAAATACACATACCGTTGTAATCGGGTGAGTTTCTGCTTTCAGATGCGGCAGGAATTTCTCGAGTTCGTCAATCCGTTCACGAGATATGGGAGTTTGAAGTTAAGGAATGGTTGAGGGACCATCAAAATTTTCGCAATTCTGATGCTAGAAACGAATAACTGGAATGGCCTAGGGGAAAAGTACACACAACATTGTAATGGGGCGTGTTTCTACTTTCAGGTGCAACAGGAATTTCTCGAGTTCGTCCATCCGATCACGAGATATGGGAGTTTGAATTTAAGGAATGCTTGAGAAACCATCAAAATTTTCGCAAAACTGGTACTCGAAACCAATAACTGGAATGGCCTAGGGGAAAAGTACACACAACATTGTAATGGGGCGAGTTTCTACTTTCAGATGCAACAGGAATTTCTCGAGTTCGTCAATCCGTTCGCGAGATATGGGAGTTTGAAATTAAGGAACGGTTGAGAAACCATCAAAATTGTCGCAAGTCTGATTCTCGAAACCAATAACTACAAAGGCTTAAGGGAAAAATACACATACCTTTATAATCGGGGGAGTTTCTACTTTCAGATGCAACAGGAATTTCTCGAGTTCGGCAATCCGTTCGCGAGATATGGGAGTTTGAAATTAAGGAACGGCTGAGAAACCATCAAAATTGTCGCAAGTCTGATACTCGAAACCAATAACTACTATGGCCTAGGGCAAAAATACACATACCGTTGTAATCGGGCGAGTTTCTGCTTTTAGATGCAACAGGAATTTCTCGAGTTCGTCAATCTGATCACGAGATATGGGAGTTTGAATTTAAGGAATGCTTGAGAAACCATCAAAATTTTCGCAAAGCTGGTACTCGAAACCAATAACTGGAATGGCCTAGGGGAAAAGTACACACAACATTGTAATGGGGCGAGTTTCTACTTTCAGATGCAACAGGAATTTCTCGAGTTCGTCAATCCGTTCGCGAGATATGGGAGTTTGAAGAAAAGGAATGGTTGAGAAACCATCAAAACTTTCGCAATTCTGATGCTAGAAACGAATAACTGGAATGACCTAGGCAAAAAGTACACACACGATTGTAATCGGTCGACTTTCTACTTTCAGAAGCAACAGGAAATAATCGAATTCGTCAATCCGTTCGCGAGATATGGGAGTTTGAAGTTAAGGAATGCTTGAGAAACCATCAAAATTTTCGCAAGTGTGATACTCGAAACCAATAACTGGAACGGCCTAGGGGAAAAGTACATACACCATTGTAATCGGGCAAGTTTCTACTTTCAGAGGCGACAGGAACTTCTCGAGTACGCCAATCCGTTCGCGAGGTATCGGAGTTTGAAGTTAAGGAATGCTTGAGAAACCATCAAAATTTTCGCAAAACAGATACTCGAAACCAATAACTACAAAGGATTAGTGGAAAAATACACATACCTTTGTAATCGGGGGAGTTTCTACTTTCAGATGCAACATGAACTTCTCGAGTTCGTCAATCCGTTCGCGAGATATGGGAGTTTGAAATTAAGGAACGGTTGAGAAACCATCAAAACTTTCGCAAAACAGATACTCGAAACCAATAACTACAAAGGCTTAGTGGAAAAATACACATACCTTTGTAATCGGGGGAGTTTCTACTTTCAGATGCAACAGGAATTTCTCGAGTTCGTCAATCCGTTCGCGAGATATGGGAGTTTGAAATTAAGGAACTGTTGAGAAACCATCAAAATTGTCGCAAGTCTGATACTCGAAACCAATAACTACTATGGCCTAGGGCAAAAATACACATACCGTTGTAATAGGGCGAGTTTCTGCTTTTAGATGCAACAGGAACTTCTCGAGTTCGTCAATCCGTTCGCGAGATATGGGAGTTTGAAATTAAGGAACGGTTGAGAAACCATCAAAATTGTCGCAAGTCTGATACTCGAAACCAATAACTACTATGGCCTAGGGCAAAAATACACATACCGTTGTAATCGGGCGAGTTTCTGCTTTTAGATGCAACAGGAATTTCTCGAGTTCGTCAATCCGTTCGCGAGATATGGGAGTTTGAAATCAAGGAACGGTTGAGAAACCATCAAAATTGTCGCAAGTCTGATACTCGAAACCAATAACTACAAAGGCTTAGGGGAAAAATACACATACCTTTGTAATTGGTGGAGTTTCTACTTTCAGATGCAACAGGAATTTCTCGAGTTCGTCAATCCGATCGCGAGATATGGGAGTTTGAATTTAAGGAATGCTTGAGAAACCATCAAAATTTTCGCAAAACTGGTACTCGAAACCAATAACTGGAATGGCCTAGGGGAAAAGTACACACAACATTGTAATGGGGCGAGTTCCTACTTTCAGATGCAACAGGAATTTCTCGAGTTCGTCAATCCGTTCGCGAGATATGGGAGTTTGAAGAAAAGGAATGGTTGAGAAACCATCAAAACTTTCGCAATTCTGATGCTAGAAACGAATAACTGGAATAACCTAGGCAAAAAGTACACACACGATTGTAATCGGCCGACTTTCTACTTTCAGAAGCAACAGGAAATAATCGAATTCGTCAATCCGTTCGCGAGATATGGGAGTTTGAAGTTAAGGAATGCTTGAGAAACCATCAAAATTTTCGCAAATCTGATACCCGAAACCAATAACTAGAATGGCCTAGGGGAAAAGTACACACACCATTGTAATGGGGCGAGTTTCTACTTTCAGATGAAACAGGAATTTCTCGAGTTCGTCAATCCGTTCGCGAGATATGGGAGTTTGAAGTTAAGGAATGGTTGAGAAACCATCAAAACTTTCGCAAAACAGATACTCGAAACCAATAACTACAAAGGCTTAGTGGAAAAATACACATACCTTTGTAATCGGGGGAGTTTCTACTTTCAGATGCAACAGGAATTTCTCGAGTTCGTCAATCCGTTCGCGAGATATGGGAGTTCGAAGAAAAGGAATGGTTGAGAAACCATCAAAACTTTCGCAATTCTGATGCTAGAAACGAATAACTGGAATAACCTAGGCAAAAAGTACACACACGATTGTAATCGGTCGACTTTCTACTTTCAGAAGCAACAGGAAATAATCGAATTCGTCAATCCGTTCGCGAGATATGGGAGTTTGAAGTTAAGGAATGCTTGAGAAACCATCAAAATTTTCGCTAGTCTGATACTCGAAACCAATAACTACTATGGCCTAGGGCAAAAATACACATACCGTAGTAATCGGACGAGTTTCTGGTTTCAGATTCAACAGGAATTTCTCGAGTTCGTCAATCCGTTCGCGAGATATGGGAGTTTGAAGTTAAGGAATGTTTGAGAATCCATCAAAATTTTCGCAAGTGTGATACTCGAAACCAATAACTGGAACGGCCTAGGGGAAAAGTACATACACCATTGTAATCGGGCAAGTTTCTACTTTCAGAGGCGACAGGAACTTCTCGAGTACGCCAATCCGTTCGCGAGATATGGGAGTTTGAAATCAAGGAACGGTTGAGAAACCATCAAAATTGTCGCAAATCTGATACTCGAAACCAATAACTACAAAGGCTTAGGGGAAAAATACACATACCTTTGTAATCGGGGGAGTTTCTACTTTCAGATGCAACAGGAATTTCTCGAGTTCGTCAATCCGTTCGCGAGATATGGGAGTTTGAAGTTAAGGAATGGTTGAGAAACCATCAAAACTTTCGCAAAACAGATACTCGAAACCAATAACTACAAAGGCTTAGTGGAAAAATACACATACCTTTGTAATCGGGGAGTTTCTACTTTCAGATGCAACAGGAATTTCTCGAGTTCGTCAATCCGTTCGCGAGATATGGGAGTTCGAAGAAAAGGAATGGTTGAGAAACCATCAAAACTTTCGCAATTCTGATGCTAGAAACGAATAACTGGAATGACCTAGGCAAAAAGTACACACACGATTGTAATCGGTCGACTTTCTACTTTCAGAAGCAACAGGAAATAATCGAATTCGTCAATCCGTTCGCGAGATATGGGAGTTTGAAGTTAAGGAATGCTTGAGAAACCATCAAAATTTTCGCTAGTCTGATACTCGAAACCAATAACTACTATGGCCTAGGGCAAAAATACACATACCGTAGTAATCGGACGAGTTTCTGGTATCAGATGCAACAGGAATTTCTCGAGTTCGTCAATCCGTTCGCGAGATATGGGAGTTTGAAGTTAAGGAATGCTTGAGAAACCATCAAAATTTTCGCTAGTCTGATACTCGAAACCAATAACTACTATGGCCTAGGGCAAAAATACACATACCGTTGTAATCGGGCGAGTTTCTGCTTTTAGATGCAACAGGAATTTCTCGAGTTCGTCAATCCGTTCGCGAGATATGGGAGTTTGAAATCAAGGAACGGTTGAGAAACCATCAAAATTGTCGCAAGTCTGATAATCGAAACCAATAACTACAAAGGCTTAGGGGAAAAATACACATACCTTTGTAATCGGGGGAGTTTCTACTTTCAGATGCAGCAGGAATTTCTCGAGTTCGTCAATCCGTTCGCGAGATATGGGAGTTTGAAGTTAAGGAATGCTTGAGAAACCATCAAAATTTTCGCAAAACTGATACTCGAAACCAATAACTACAAAGGCTTAGGGGAAAAATACACATACCTTTGTAATCGGGGGAGTTTCTACTTTCAGATGCAACCGGAATTTCTCGAGTTCGTCAATCCGTTCGCGAGATACGGGAGTTTGAAATTAAGGAACGGTTGAGAAACCATCAAAATTGTCGCAAGTCTGATACTCGAAACCAATAACTACTATGGCGTAGGGTAAAAATACACATACCGTTGTAATCGGGCGAGTTTCTGCTTTTAGATGCAACAGGAATTTCTCGAGTTCGTCAATCCGTTCGAGAGATATGGGAGTTTGAAATTAAGGAACGGTTGAGAAACCATCAAAATTGTCGCAAGTCTGATACTCGAAACCAATAACTACTATGGCCTAGGGCAAAAATACACATACCGTTGTAATCGGACGAGTTTCTGCTTTCAGATGCAACAGGAATTTCTCGAGTTCGTCAATTCGTTCGCGAGATATGGGAGTTTGAAGTTAAGGAATGGTTGAGAAACCGTCAAAATTTTCGCAAGTGTGATACTCGAAACCAATAACTGGAATGGCCTAGGGGAAAAGTACACACACCATTGTAATGGGGCGAGTTTCTACTTTCAGATGCAACAGGAATTCCTCGAGTTCGTCAATCCGTTCGCGAGATATGGGAGTTTGAAGTTAAGGAATGGTTGAGAAACCATCAAAACTTTCGCAATTCTGATGCTAGAAATGAATAACTGGAATGACCTAGGCAAAAAGTACACGCACGATTGTAATCGGTCGACTTTCTACTTTCAGAAGCAACAGGAAATAATCGAATTCGTCTATCCGTTCGCGAGATATGGGAGTTTGAAGTTAAGGAATGCTTGAGACACCATCAAAATTTTCGCTAGTCTGATACTCGAAACCAATAACTACTTTGGCCTAGGGCAAAAATACACATACCGTTGTAATCGGGCGAGTTTCTGCTTTTAGATGCAACAGGAATTTCTCGAGTTCGTCAATCCGTTCGCGAGATATGGGAGTTTGAAATCAAGGAACGGTTGAGAAACCATCAAAATTTTCGCAAGTCTGGTACTCGAAACCAATAACTGGAATGGCCTAGGGGAAAAATACACATACCTTTGTAATCGGGCGAGTTTCTACTTTCAGATGCAACAGGAATTTCTCGAGTTCGTCAATCCGTTCGCTAGATATGGGAGTTTGAAGTTAAGGAATGGTTGAGAAACCATCACAATTTTCGCAAGTCTGATACGCGAAACCAACAACTACCATGGCCTAGGGGAAAAATGCACATACCTTTGTAATCGGGCGAGATTCTACTTTCAGATGCAACAGGAATTTCTCGATTTCGTCAATCCGTTCGCGAGATATGGGAGTTTGAAGTTAAGGAATGCTTGAGAAACCATCAAAATTTTCGCAAGTCTGAAACTCGAAACCAATAACTACAAAGCCCTAGGGGAAAAATACACATACGTTTGTAATCGGGCGAGTTTATACTTTCACATGCAACAGGAATTGATCGAGCTCCTTAATCCGTTCGCGAGATATGGGAGTTTGAAGTTGAGGAATGCTTGAGAAACCATCAAAATTTTCGCAAAACTGATACTCGAAACCAATAACTGGAATGGCCTAGGGGAAAAGTACACACAACCTTGTAATGGGGCGAGATTCTACTTTCAGATGCAACAGGAATTTCTCGAGTTCGTCAATCGGTTCGCGAGATATGGGAGTATGAAGTTAAGGAATGGTTGAGAAACCATCAAAATTTTCGCAAGTGTGATACTCGAAACCAATAACTGGAACGGCCTAGGGGAAAAGTACATACACCATTGTAATCGGGCAAGTTTCTACTTTCAGTGGCGACAGGAACTTCTCGAGTACGCCAATCCGTTCGCGAGGTATTGGAGTTTGAAGTTAAGGAATGGTTGAGAAACCATCAAAATTTTCACAGGTCTGATACTCGAAACCTATAACTACTATGGCCTAGGGCAGAAATACACATAGCGTTGTAATCGGACGAGCTTCTGGTTTCAGATGCAACAGGAATTTCTCGAGTTCGTCAATCCGTTCGCGAGATATGGGAGTTTGAAGTTAAGGAATGGTTGAGAAACCATCAAAATTTTCGCAATTCTGATGCTAGAATCGAATAACTGGAATGACCTAGGGGAAAAGTACACACACCATTGTAATCGGTAGACTTTCTACTTTCAGATGCAACAGGAAATAATCGAGTTCGTCAATCCGTTCGCGAGATATGGGAGTTTGAAACTAAGGAACGGTTGAGAAACCATCAAAATTTTCGCAAGTCTGGTACTCGAAACCAATAACTGGAATGGCCTAGGGGAAAAATACACATACCTTTGTAATCGGGCGAGTTTCTACTTTCAGATGCAACAGGAATTTCTCGAGTTCGTCAATCCGTTCGCTAGATATGGGAGTTTGAAGTTAAGGAATGGTTGAGAAACCATCACAATTTTCGCAAGTCTGATACGCGAAACCAAGAACTACCATGGCCTAGGGGAAAAATGCACATACCTTTGTAATCGGGCGAGATTCTACTTTCAGATGCAACAGGAATTTCTCGATTTCGTCAATCCGTTCGCGAGATATGGGAGTTTGAAGTTAAGGAATGCTTGAGAAACCATCAAAATTTTCGCAAGTCTGAAACTCGAAACCAATAACTACAAAGCCCTAGGGGAAAAATACACATACGTTTGTAATCGGGCGAGTTTATACTTTCACATGCAACAGCAATTGATCGAGCTCCTTAATCCGTTCGCGAGATATGGGAGTTTGAAGTTAAGGAATGGTTGAGAAACCATCAAAATTTTCGCAATTCTGATACTCGAAACCAATCACTGGAATGGCCTAGGGGAAAAATACACATACCTTTGTAATCGGGCGAGTATCTACTTTCAGATGCAACAGGAATTTCTCGAGTTCGTCAATCCGTTCGCGAGATATGGGAGTTTGAAGTTGAGGAATGGTTGAGAAACCATCAAAATTTTCGCAATTCTGATGCTAGAAACGAATAACTGGAATGACCTAGTGGAAAAGTACATACACCATTGTAATCGGCCGTGTTTCTACTTTAAGGTGCAACAGGAAATAATCGAGTTCGCATATCCGTTCGCGAGATATGGGAGTTTGAAGTTGAGGAATGGTTGAGAAACCATCAAAATTTTCGCAAGTCTGATACTCGAAACCAATAACTACTATTGCCTAGGGCAAAAATACACATACCGTTGTAATCGGGCGAGTTTCTGCTTTTAGATGCAACAGGAATTTCTCGAGTTCGTCAATCCGTTCGCGAGATATGGGAGTTTGAAATTAAGGAACGGTTGAGAAATCATCAAAATTGTCGCAAGTCTGATATTCGAAACCAATAACTACAAAGGTTTAGGGGAAAAATACACATACCTCTGTAATCGGGGGAGTTTCTACTTTCAGATGCAACGGGAATTTCTGGAGTTCGTCAATCCGTCCGCGAGATATGGGAGTTTGAAGTTAAGGAATGGTTGAGAATCCATCACAATTTTCGCAAGTCTGATACTCGAAACCAATAACTGGAACGGCCTAGGGGAAAAGTACACACACCATTGTAATCGGGCCAGTTTTTACTTTCAAATGCAACAGGAATTTCTCGAGTTCGCCAATCCGTTCGCGAGGTATCGGAGTTTGAAGTTAAGGAATGGTTGAGAAACCATCAAAATTTTCGCAAGTCTGATACTCGAAACCAATAACTACTATGGCCTAGGGCAAAAATACACATACCATTGTAATCGGGCGAGTTTCTGCTTTTAGATGCAACAGGAATTTCTCGAGTTCGTCAATCCGTTCGCGATATATGGGAGTTTGAAATTAAGGAACGGTTGAGAAACCATCAAAATTGTCGCAAGTCTGATATTCGAAACCAATCACTGGAATGGCCTAGGGGAAAAATACACATACCTTTGTAATCGGGCGAGTATCTACTTTCAGATGCAACAGGAATTTCTCGAGTTCGTCAATCCGTTCGCGAGATATGGGAGTTTGAAGTTGAGGAATGGTTGAGAAACCATCAAAATTTTCGCAATTCTGATGCTAGAAACGAATAACTGGAATGACCTAGGGGAAAAGTACATACACCATTGTAATCGGCCGTGTTTCTACTCTAAGGTGCAACAGGAAATAATCGAGTTCGCATATCCGTTCGCGAGATATGGGAGTTTGAAGTTGAGGAATGGTTGAGAAACCATCACAATTTTCGCAAGTCTGATACGCGAAACCAAGAACTACCATGGCCTAGGGGAAAAATGCACATACCTTTGTAATCGGGCGAGATTCTACTTTCAGATGCAACAGGAATTTCTCGATTTCGTCAATCCGTTCGCGAGATATGGGAGTTTGAAGTTAAGGAATGCTTGAGAAACCATCAAAATTTTCGCAAGTCTGAAACTCGAAACCAATAACTACAAAGCCCTAGGGGAAAAATACACATACGTTTGTAATCGGGCGAGTTTATACTTTCACATGCAACAGCAATTGATCGAGCTCCTTAATCCGTTCGCGAGATATGGGAGTTTGAAGTTAAGGAATGGTTGAGAAACCATCAAAATTTTCGCAATTCTGATACTCGAAACCAATCACTGGAATGGCCTAGGGGAAAAATACACATACCTTTGTAATCGGGCGAGTATCTACTTTCAGATGCAACAGGAATTTCTCGAGTTCGTCAATCCGTTCGCGAGATATGGGAGTTTGAAGTTGAGGAATGGTTGAGAAACCATCAAAATTTTCGCAATTCTGATGCTAGAAACGAATAACTGGAATGACCTAGTGGAAAAGTACATACACCATTGTAATCGGCCGTGTTTCTACTTTAAGGTGCAACAGGAAATAATCGAGTTCGCATATCCGTTCGCGAGATATGGGAGTTTGAAGTTGAGGAATGGTTGAGAAACCATCAAAATTTTCGCAAGTCTGATACTCGAAACCAATAACTACTATTGCCTAGGGCAAAAATACACATACCGTTGTAATCGGGCGAGTTTCTGCTTTTAGATGCAACAGGAATTTCTCGAGTTCGTCAATCCGTTCGCGAGATATGGGAGTTTGAAATTAAGGAACGGTTGAGAAATCATCAAAATTGTCGCAAGTCTGATATTCGAAACCAATAACTACAAAGGTTTAGGGGAAAAATACACATACCTCTGTAATCGGGGGGAGTTTCTACTTTCAGATGCAACGGGAATTTCTGGAGTTCGTCAATCCGTCCGCGAGATATGGGAGTTTGAAGTTAAGGAATGGTTGAGAATCCATCACAATTTTCGCAAGTCTGATACTCGAAACCAATAACTGGAACGGCCTAGGGGAAAAGTACACACACCATTGTAATCGGGCCAGTTTTTACTTTCAAATGCAACAGGAATTTCTCGAGTTCGCCAATCCGTTCGCGAGGTATCGGAGTTTGAAGTTAAGGAATGGTTGAGAAACCATCAAAATTTTCGCAAGTCTGATACTCGAAACCAATAACTACTATGGCCTAGGGCAAAAATACACATACCATTGTAATCGGGCGAGTTTCTGCTTTTAGATGCAACAGGAATTTCTCGAGTTCGTCAATCCGTTCGCGATATATGGGAGTTTGAAATTAAGGAACGGTTGAGAAACCATCAAAATTGTCGCAAGTCTGATATTCGAAACCAATCACTGGAATGGCCTAGGGGAAAAATACACATACCTTTGTAATCGGGCGAGTATCTACTTTCAGATGCAACAGGAATTTCTCGAGTTCGTCAATCCGTTCGCGAGATATGGGAGTTTGAAGTTGAGGAATGGTTGAGAAACCATCAAAATTTTCGCAATTCTGATGCTAGAAACGAATAACTGGAATGACCTAGGGGAAAAGTACATACACCATTGTAATCGGCCGTGTTTCTACTCTAAGGTGCAACAGGAAATAATCGAGTTCGCATATCCGTTCGCGAGATATGGGAGTTTGAAGTTGAGGAATGGTTGAGAAACCATCACAATTTTCGCAAGTCTGATACGCGAAACCAAGAACTACCATGGCCTAGGGGAAAAATGCACATACCTTTGTAATCGGGCGAGATTCTACTTTCAGATGCAACAGGAATTTCTCGATTTCGTCAATCCGTTCGCGAGATATGGAGTTTGAAGTTAAGGAATGCTTGAGAAACCATCAAAATTTTCGCAAGTCTGAAACTCGAAACCAATAACTACAAAGCCCTAGGGGAAAAATACACATACGTTTGTAATCGGGCGAGTTTATACTTTCACATGCAACAGCAATTGATCGAGCTCCTTAATCCGTTCGCGAGATATGGGAGTTTGAAGTTAAGGAATGGTTGAGAAACCATCAAAATTTTCGCAATTCTGATACTCGAAACCAATCACTGGAATGGCCTAGGGGAAAAATACACATACCTTTGTAATCGGGCGAGTATCTACTTTCAGATGCAACAGGAATTTCTCGAGTTCGTCAATCCGTTCGCGAGATATGGGAGTTTGAAGTTGAGGAATGGTTGAGAAACCATCAAAATTTTCGCAATTCTGATGCTAGAAACGAATAACTGGAATGACCTAGTGGAAAAGTACATACACCATTGTAATCGGCCGTGTTTCTACTTTAAGGTGCAACAGGAAATAATCGAGTTCGCATATCCGTTCGCGAGATATGGGAGTTTGAAGTTGAGGAATGGTTGAGAAACCATCAAAATTTTCGCAAGTCTGATACTCGAAACCAATAACTACTATTGCCTAGGGCAAAAATACACATACCGTTGTAATCGGGCGAGTTTCTGCTTTTAGATGCAACAGGAATTTCTCGAGTTCGTCAATCCGTTCGCGAGATATGGGAGTTTGAAATTAAGGAACGGTTGAGAAATCATCAAAATTGTCGCAAGTCTGATATTCGAAACCAATAACTACAAAGGCTTAGGGGAAAAATACACATACCTCTGTAATCGGGGGAGTTTCTACTTTCAGATGCAACGGGAATTTCTGGAGTTCGTCAATCCGTCCGCGAGATATGGGAGTTTGAAGTTAAGGAATGGTTGAGAATCCATCACAATTTTCGCAAGTCTGATACTCGAAACCAATAACTGGAACGGCCTAGGGGAAAAGTACACACACCATTGTAATCGGGCCAGTTTTTACTTTCAAATGCAACAGGAATTTCTCGAGTTCGCCAATCCGTTCGCGAGGTATCGGAGTTTGAAGTTAAGGAATGGTTGAGAAACCATCAAAATTTTCGCAAGTCTGATACTCGAAACCAATAACTACTATTGCCTAGGGCAAAAATACACATACCGTTGTAATCGGGCGAGTTTCTGCTTTTAGATGCAACAGGAATTTCTCGAGTTCGTCAATCCGTTCGCGAGATATGGGAGTTTGAAATTAAGGAACGGTTGAGAAACCATCAAAATTGTCGCAAGTCTGATATCCAAAACCAATAACTACAAAGGCTTAGGGGAAAAATACACATACCTTTGTAATCGGGGGAGTTTCTACTTTCAGATGCAACGGGAATTTCTCGAGTTCGTCAATCCGTCCGCGAGATATGGGAGTTTGAAGTTAAGGAATGGTTGAGAATCCATCACAATTTTCGCAAGTCTGATACTCGAAACCAATAACTGGAACGGCCTAGGGGAAAAGTACACACACCATTGTAATCGGGCCAGTTTTTACTTTCAAATGCAACAGGAATTTCTCGAGTTCGCCAATCCGTTCGCGAGGTATCGGAGTTTGAAGTTAAGGAATGGTTGAGAAACCATCAAAATTTTCGCAAGTCTGATACTCGAAACCAATAACTACTATGGCCTAGGGCAAAAATACACATACCGTTGTAATCGGGCGAGTTTCTGCTTTTAGATGCAACAGGAATTTCTCGAGTTCATCAATCCGTTCGCGATATATGGGAGTTTGAAATTAAGGAACGGTTGAGAAACCATCAAAATTGTCGCAAGTCTGATATCCAAAACCAATAACTACAAAGGCTTAGGGGAAAAATACACATACCTTTGTAATCGGGCGAGTTTCTACTTTCAGATGCAACAGGAATTCCTCGAGTTCGTCAATCCGTTCGCGAGATATGGGAGTTTGAAGTTAAGGAATGGTTGTGAGACCATCACAATTTTCGGAAGTCTGATACTCGAAACCAATAACTTCTATGGCCTAGGGCAAAAATACACATACCGTTGTAATCGGGCGAGTTTCTGCTTTTAGATGCAACAGGAATTTCTCGAGTTCGTCAATCCGTTCGCGAGATATGGGAGTTTGAAATTAAGGAACGGTTGAGAAACCATCAAAATTTTCGCGATTCTGATGCTAGAAACGAATAACTGGAATGACCTGGGGGAAAAGTACACACACCATTGTAATCGGGCAAGTATCTACTTTCAGAGGCGACAGGAACTTCTCGAGTTCGACAATCCGTTCGCGAGGTATCGGAGTTTGAAGTTAAAGAATGGTTGAGAAACCATCAAAATTTTCGCAATTCTGATACTCGAAACCTATAACTACTATGGCCTAGGGCAGAAATACACATACCGTTGTAATCGGACGAGCTTCTGGTTTCAGATGCAACAGGAATTTCTCGAGTTCGTCAATCCGTTCGCGAGATATGGGAGTTTGAAGTTAAGGAATGGTTGAGAAACCATCAAAATTTTCGCAATTCTGATGCTAGAATCGAATAACTGGAATGACCTAGGGGAAAAGTACACACAACATTGTAATCGGTAGACTTTCTACTTTCAGATGCAACAGGAAATAATCGAGTTCGTCAATCCGTTCGCGAGATATGGGAGTTTGAAATTAAGGAACGGTTGAGAAACCATCAAAATTTTCGCAAGTCTGATACTCGAAAACAATCACTGGAATGGCCTAGGGGAAAAATACACACACCTTTGTAATCGGGCGAGTATCTACTTTCAGATGCAACAGGAATTTTTCGAGTTCGTCAATCCGTTCGCGAGATATGGGAGTTTGAAGTTGAGGAATGGTTGAGAAACCATCAAAATTTTCGCAATTCTGATGCTAGAAACGAAAAACTGGAATGGCCTGGGGGAAAAGTACACAATCCAATGTAATCGGGCGAGTTTCTACTTTCAGATGCAACAGGAATTTCTCGAGTTCGCCAATCCGTTCGCGAAGTATGGGAGTTTGAAATTAAGGAACGGTTGAGAAACCATCAAAATTTTCGCAAATCTGATACTCGAAACCAATAACTACTATGGCCTAGGGGATAAGTACAGACACAATTGTAATCGGGCGAGTTTCTACTTTCAGATGCAACAGGAATTTCTCGAGTTCGTCAATCCGTTCGCGAGATATGTGAGTTTGAAGTTAAGGAATGGTTGAGAAACCATCAAAATTTTCGCAAGTCTGATACTCGAAACCAACAACTACAAAGGCTTAGGGGAAAAATACACATACCGTTGTAATCGGGAGAGTTTCTGCTTTCAGATGCAATAGGAAATTCTCGAGTTCGTCAATCCGTTCGCGAGATATGGGAGTTTGAATATAAGGAATGGTTGTGAAACCATCAAAATTTTCGCAAGTCTGACACTCGAAACCAGGAACTGGAATGGCCTAGGGGATAAGTACACACACCATTGTAATCGGGCGAGTTTCTACTTTCAGATGCAACAGGAATTCCTCGAGTTCGTCACTCCGTTCGCGAGATATGGTAGTTTGAATTTAAGGAATGGTTGAGAAACCATCAAAATTTTCGCAGGTCTGATACTCGAAACCAATAATTGAAACGGCCCAGGGGGAAAGTACAAACACCATTGTAATCGGGCGGGTTTCAACATTCAGATGCAACAGGAATTTCTCGAGTTCGTCAATCCGTTCGCGAGATATGGGAGTTTGAAGTTGAGGAATGGTTGAGAAACCATCAAAATTTTCGCAATTCTGATGCTAGAAACGAATAACTGGAATGACCTAGGGGAAAAGTACATACACCATTGTAATCGGCCGTGTTTCTACTTTAAGGTGCAACAGGAAATAATCGAGTTCGCCAATCCGTTCGCGAGATATGGGAGTTTGAAATTAAGGAACGGTTGAGAAACCATCAAAATTTTCGCAAGTCTGATACTCGAAACCAATAACTGGAATGGCCTAGGGGAAAAATACACATACCCTTGTAATCGGGAGAGTTTCTACTTTCAGATGCAACAGACATTTTTCGGATTCGGCAATCCGTTCGCGAGATATGTGAGTTTGATGTTAAGGAATGCTTGAGAAACCATCAAAATTTTCGCAAGTCTGATACTCGAAACCAATAACTACAATAGCCTAGGGGAAAAATACACATACCGTTGCAATCGGGATAGTTTCTGCTTTCAGATGCAATAGGAAATTCGCGAGTTCGTCAATCCGTTCGCGAGATATGGGAGTTTGAAGTTAAGGAATGGTTGAGAAACCATCAAAATTTTCGCAAGTCTGATACTCGAAACCAATAACTGGAATGGCCTAGGGGATAAGTACAGACACAATTGTAATCGGGCGAGTTTCTACTTTCAGATGCAACAGGAATTTCTCGAGTTCGTCAATCCGTTCGCGAGATATGTGAGTTTGAAGTTAAGGAATGGTTGAGAAACCATCAAAATTTTCGCAAGTCTGATACTCGAAACCAGGAACTGGAATGGCCTAGGGGATAAGTACACACACCATTGTAATCCGGCGAGTTTCTACTTTCAGATGCAACAGGAATTTCTCGAGTTCGTCACTCCGTTCGCGAGATATGGTAGTTTGAATTTAAGGAATGGTTGAGAAACCATCAAAATTTTCGCAGGTCTGATACTCGAAACCAATAATTGAAACGGCCCAGGGGAAAAGTACACACACCATTGTAATCGGGCGGGTTTCAACATTCAGATGCAACAGGAATTTCTCGAGTTCGTCAATCCGTTCGCGAGATATGGGAGTTTGAAATTAAGGAACGGTTGAGAAACCATCAAAATTGTCGCAAGTCTGATATTCGAAACCAATAACTACAAAGGCTTAGGCGAAAAATACACATACCTTTGTAATCGGGCGAGTTTCTACTTTCAGATGCAACAGGAATTCCTCGAGTTCGTCAATCCGTTCGCGAGATATGGGAGTTTGAAGTTGAGGAATGGTTGAGAAACCATCAAAATTTTCGCAATTCTGATGCTAGAATCGAATAACTGGAATGACCTAGGGGAAAAGTACACACAACATTGTAATCGGTAGACTTTCTACTTTCAGATGCAACAGGAAATAATCGAGTTCGTCAATCCGTTCGCGAGATGTGGGAGTTTGAAATTAAGGAACGATTGAGAAACCATCAAAATTTTCGCAAGTCTGATACTCGAAAACAATCACTGGAATGGCCTAGGGGAAAAATACACACACCTTTGTAATCGGGCGAGTATCTACTTTCAGATGCAACAGGAATTTCTCGAGTTCGTCAATCCGTTCGCGAGATATGGGAGTTTGAAGTTGAGGAATGGTTGAGAAACCATCAAAATTTTCGCAATTCTGATGCTAGAAACGAAAAACTGGAATGGCCTGGGGGAAAAGTACACAATCCAATGTAATCGGGCGAGTTTCTACTTTCAGATGCAACAGGAATTTCTCGAGTTCGCCAATCCGTTCGCGAAGTATGGGAGTTTGAAATTAAGGAACGGTTGAGAAACCATCAAAATTTTCGCAAATCTGATACTCGAAACCAATAACTACTATGGCCTAGGGGATAAGTACAGACACAATTGTAATCGGGCGAGTTTCTACTTTCAGATGCAACAGGAATTTCTCGAGTTCGTCAATCCGTTCGCGAGATATGTGAGTTTGAAGTTAAGGAATGGTTGAGAAACCATCAAAATTTTCGCAAGTCTGATACTCGAAACCAACAACTACAAAGGCTTAGGGGAAAAATACACATACCGTTGTAGTCGGGAGAGTTTCTGCTTTCAGATGCAATAGGAAATTCTCGAGTTCGTCAATCCGTTCGCGAGATATGGGAGTTTGAATATAAGGAATGGTTGTGAAACCATCAAAATTTTCGCAAGTCTGATACTCGAAACCAGGAACTGGAATGGCCTAGGGGATAAGTACACACACCATTGTAATCGGGCGAGTTTCTACTTTCAGATGCAACAGGAATTCCTCGAGTTCGTCACTCCGTTCGCGAGATATGGTAGTTTGAATTTAAGGAATGGTTGAGAAACCATCAAAATTTTCGCAGGTCTGATACTCGAAACCAATAATTGAAACGGCCCAGGGGGAAAGTACAAACACCATTGTAATCGGGCGGGTTTCAACATTCAGATGCAACAGGAATTTCTCGAGTTCGTCAATCCGTTCGCGAGATATGGGAGTTTGAAGTTGAGGAATGGTTGAGAAACCATCAAAATTTTCGCAATTCTGATGCTAGAAACGAATAACTGGAATGACCTAGGGGGAAAAGTACATACACCATTGTAATCGGCCGTGTTTCTACTTTAAGGTGCAACAGGAAATAATCGAGTTCGCCAATCCGTTCGCGAGATATGGGAGTTTGAAATTAAGGAACGGTTGAGAAACCATTAAAATTTTCGCAAGTCTGGTACTCGAAACCAATAACTGGAATGGCCTAGGGGAAAAATACACATACCATTGTAATCGGGAGGGTTTCTACTTTCAGATGCAACAGACATTTTTCGGATACGGCAATCCGTTCGCGAGATATGTGAGTTTGAAGTTAAGGAATGCTTGAGAAACCATCACAATTTTCGCAAGTCTGATACTCGAAACCAACAACTACAAAGGCTTAGGGGAAGAATACACATACCGTTGTAATCGGGAGAGTTTCTACTTTCAGATGCAACAGAAATTTTTCGGATTCGTCAATGCGTTCGCGAAATATCGGAGTTTGGAGTTAAGAAATGGTTGAGAAACCATCAAAATTTTCGTAATTCTGATGCTAGAATCGAATAACTGGAATGACCTACGGGAAAAGTACACACACCATTGTAATCGGTCGTGTTTCTACTTTAAGGTGCAACAGGAAATAATCGAGTTCGCCAATCCGTTCGCGAGATATGGGAGTTTGAAATTAAGGAACGGTTGAGAAACCATCAAAATTTTCGCAAGTCTGATACTCGAAACCAATAACTGGAATGGCCTAGGGGAAAAATACACATACCCTTGTAATCGGGAGAGTTTCTACTTTCAGATGCAACAGGAATTTCTCGAGCTCGTCAATCCGTTCGCGAGATATGGGAGTTTGAAGTTAAGGAATGGTTGAGAAACCATCAAAGTTTTCGCAAGTGTGATACTCGAAAACAATAACTGGAATGGCCTAGGAGAAAAGTACACACACCATTGTAATGGGGCGAGTTTCTACTTTCAGATGCAACAGGAATTCCTCGAGTTCGTCAATCCGTTCGCGAGATATGGGAGTTTGAAGTTAAGGAATGGTTGTGAGACCATCACAATTTTCGGAAGTCTGATACTCGAAACCAATAACTACTATGGCCTAGGGCAAAAATACACATACCGTTGTAATCGGGCGAGTTTCTGCTTTTAGATGCAACAGGAATTTCTCGAGTTCGTCAATCCGTTCGCGAGATATGGGAGTTTGAAATTAAGGAACGGTTGAGAAACCATCAAAATTTTCGCGATTCTGATGCTAGAAACGAATAACTGGAATGACCTGGTGGAAAAGTACACACACCATTGTAATCGGGCAAGTATCTACTTTCAGAGGCGACAGGAACTTCTCGAGTTCGACAATCCGTTCGCGAGGTATCGGAGTTTGAAGTTAAAGAATGGTTGAGAAACCATCAAAATTTTCGCAATTCTGATACTCGAAACCTATAACTACTATGGCCTAGGGCAGAAATACACATACCGTTGTAATCGGACGAGCTTCTGGTTTCAGATGCAACAGGAATTTCTCGAGTTCGTCAATCCGTTCGCGAGATATGGGAGTTTGAAGTTAAGGAATGGTTGAGAAACCATCAAAATTTTCGCATTTCTGATGCTAGAATCGAATAACTGGAATGACCTAGGGGAAAAGTACACACAACATTGTAATCGGTAGACTTTCTACTTTCAGATGCAACAGGAAATAATCGAGTTCGTCAATCCGTTCGCGAGATATGGGAGTTTGAATCTAAGGAACGGTTGAGAAACCATCAAAATTTTCGCAAGTCTGGTACTCGAAACCAATCACTGGAATGGCCTAGGGGAAAATACACATACCTTTGTAATCGGGCGTGTATCTATTTACAGATGCAACAGGAATTTCTTGAGTTCGTCAATCCGTTCGCGAGATATGGGAGTTTGAAGTTAAAGAAAGGTTGAGAAACCATCAAAATTTTCGCAAGTCTGATACTCGAAACCAATAACTACTGTGGCCTAGGGCAAAAATACACATACCATTGTAATCGAGCGAGTTTCTGCTTTCAGATGCAAGAGGAATTTCTCGAGTTCGTCAATCCGTTCGCGAGATATGGGAGTTTGAAGTTAAGGAAAGGTTGGGAAACCATCAAAATTTTCGCAAGTCTGTACTCGAAACCAATAACTACAATAGCCTAGGGGAAAAATACACATACCGTTGTAATCGGGAGAGTTTCTACTTTCAGATGCAACAGAAATTTTTCGGATTCGGCAATCTGTTCGCGAGATATGTGAGTTTGAAGTTAAGGAATGGTTGGGAAACCATCAAAATTTTCGCAAGTCTGATACTCGAAACCAATAACTACAATAACCTAGGGGAAAAATACACATACCGTTGCAATCGGGAGAGTTTCTGCTTTCAGATGCAATAGGAAATTCTCGAGTTCGTCAATCCGTTCGCGAGATATGGGAGTTTGAAGTTAAGGAATGGTTGAGAAACCATCAAAATTTTCGCAAGTCTGATACTCGAAACCAATAACTGGAATGGCCTAGGGGATAAGTACAGACACAATTGTAATCGGGCGAGTTTCTACTTTCAGATGCAACAGGAATTTCTCGAGTTCGTCAATCCGTTCGCGAGATATGTGAGTTTGAAGTTAAGGAATGGTTGAGAAACCATCAAAATTTTCGCAAGTCTGATACTCGAAACCAACAACTACAAATGCTTAGGGGAAAAATACACATACCGTTGTAATCGGGAGAGTTTCTGCTTTCAGATGCAATAGGAAATTCTCGAGTTCGTCAATCCGTTCGCGAGATATGGGAGTTTGAATATAAGGAATGGTTGTGAAACCATCAAAATTTTCGCAAGTCTGATACTCGAAACCAGGAACTGGAATGGCCTAGGGGATAAGTACACACCCCATTGTAATCGGGCGAGTTTCTACTTTCAGATGCAACAGGAATTTCTCGAGTTCGTCACTCCGTTCGCGAGATATGGGAGTTTGAAATTAAGGAACGGTTGAGAAACCATTAAAATTTTCGCAAGTCTGGTACTCGAAACCAATAACTGGAATGGCCTAGGGGAAAAATACACATACCCTTGTAATCGGGAGGGTTTCTACTTTCAGATGCAACAGACATTTTTCGGATACGGCAATCCGTTCGCGAGATATGTGAGTTTGAAGTTAAGGAATGCTTGAGAAACCATCACAATTTTCGCAAGTCTGATACTCGAAACCAACAACTACAAAGGCTTAGGGGAAGAATACACATACCGTTGTAATCGGGAGAGTTTCTACTTTCAGATGCAACAGAAATTTTTCGGATTCGTCAATGCGTTCGCGAAATATCGGAGTTTGGAGTTAAGAAATAGTTGAGAAACCATCACAATTTTCGCAATTCTGATGCTAGAAACGAAAAACTGGAATGGCCTGGGGGAAAAGTACACAATCCAATGTAATCGGGCGAGTTTCTACTTTCAGATGCAACAGGAATTTCTCGAGTTCGCCAATCCGTTCGCGAAGTATGGGAGTTTGAAATTAAGGAACGGTTGAAAAACCAACAAAATTTTCGCAAATCTGATACTCGACACCAATAACTACTATGGCCCAGGGCAAAAATACAAAAACAGTTGTAATCCGACGAGTTTCTGGTTTCAGATGCAACAGGAATTTCTCGAGTTCGTCAATCCGTTCGCGAGATATGGGATTTTGAAGTTAAGGAATGCTTGAGAAACCATCAAAATTTTCGCAAGTCTGATACTCGAAACCAATAACTGGAATGGCCTAGGGGAAAAATACACATACCCTTGTAATCGGGAGAGTTTCTACTTTCAGATGCAACAGACATTTTTCGGATTCGGCAATCCGTTCGCGAGATATGTGAGTTTGAAGTTAAGGAATGCTTGAGAAACCATCAAAATTTTCGCAAGTCTGATACTCGAAACCAATCACTGGAATGGCCTAGGGGAAAAATACACATGTCTTTGTAATCGGGCGAGTATCTACTTTCAGATGCAACAGGAATTTCTTGAGTTCGTCAGTCCGTTCGCGAGATATGGGAGTTTGAAGTTCAAGAAAGGTTGAGAAACCATCAAAATTTTCGCAAGTCTGATACTCGAAACCAATAACTACTGTGGCCTAGGGCAAAAATACACATACCATTGTAATCGAGCGAGTTTCTGCTTTCAGATGCAAGAGGAATTTCTCGAGTTCGTCAATCCGTTCGCGAGATATGGGAGTTTGAAGTTAAGGAATGGTTGGGAAACCATCAAAATTTTCGGAAGTCTGATACTCGAAACCAATAACTACAATAGCCTAGGGGAAAAATACACATACCGTTGCAATCGGGATAGTTTCTGCTTTCAGATGCAATAGGAAATTCTCGAGTTCGTCAGTTCGTTCGCGAGATATGTGAGTTTGAAGTTAAGGAATGGTTGAGAAACCATCAAAATTTTCGCAAGTCTGATACTCGAAACCAGGAACTGGAATGGCCTAGGGGATAAGTACACACACCATTGTAATCCGGCGAGTTTCTACTTTCAGATGCAACAGGAATTTCTCGAGTTCGTCACTCCGTTCGCGAGATATGGTAGTTTGAATTTAAGGAATGGTTGAGAAACCATCAAAATTTTCGCAGGTCTGATACTCGAAACCAATAATTGAAACGGCCCAGGGGAAAAGTACACACACCATTGTAATCGGGCGGGTTTCAACATTCAGATGCAACAGGAATTTCTCGAGTTCGTCAATCCGTTCGCGAGATATGGGAGTTTGAAATTAAGGAACGGTTGAGAAACCATCAAAATTGTCGCAAGTCTGATATTCGAAACCAATAACTACAAAGGCTTAGGGGAAAAATACACATACCTTTGTAATCGGGGGAGTTTCTACTTTCAGATGCAACAGGAATTTCTCGAGTTCGTCAATCCGTTCGCGAGATATGGGAGTTTGAAGTTAAGGAATGGTTGAGAAACCATCAAAGTTTTCGCAAGTGTGATACTCGAAAACAATAACTGGAATGGCCTAGGAGAAAAGTACACACACCATTGTAATGGGGCGAGTTTCTACTTTCAGATGCAACAGGAATTCCTCGAGTTCGTCAATCCGTTCGCGAGATATGGGAGTTTGAAGTTAAGGAATGGTTGTGAGACCATCACAATTTTCGGAAGTCTGATACTCGAAACCAATAACTACTATGGCCTAGGGCAAAAATACACATACCGTTGTAATCGGGCGAGTTTCTGCTTTTAGATGCAACAGGAATTTCTCGAGTTCGTCAATCCGTTCGCGAGATATGGGAGTTTGAAATTAAGGAACGGTTGAGAAACCATCAAAATTTTCGCAAGTCTGGTACTCGAAACCAATCACTGGAATGGCCTAGGGGAAAAATACACATACCTTTGTAATCGGGCGAGTATCTACTTTCAGAGGCGACAGGAATTTCTTGAGTTCGGCAATCCGTTCGCGAGATATGGGAGTTTGAAGTTAAAGAAAGGTTGAGAAACCATCAAAATTTTCGCAAGTCTGATACTCGAAACCAATAACTACTGTGGCCTAGGGCAAAAATACACATACCATTGTAATCGAGCGAGTTTCTGCTTTCAGATGCAAGAGGAATTTCTCGAGTTCGTCAATCCGTTCGCGAGATATGGGAGTTTGAAGTTAAGGAAAGGTTGGGAAACCATCAAAATTTTCGCAAGTCTGTACTCGAAACCAATAACTACAATAGCCTAGGGGAAAAATACACATACCGTTGTAATCGGGAGAGTTTCTACTTTCAGATGCAACAGAAATTTTTCGGATTCGGCAATCTGTTCGCGAGATATGTGAGTTTGAAGTTAAGGAATGGTTGGGAAACCATCAAAATTTTCGCAAGTCTGATACTCGAAACCATTAACTACAATAACCTTGGGGAAAAATACACATACCGTTGCAATCGGGAGAGTTTCTGCTTTCAGATGCAATAGGAAATTCTCGAGTTCGTCAATCCGTTCGCGAGATATGGGAGTTTGAAGTTAAGGAATGGTTGAGAAACCATCAAATATTCGCAAGACTGACACTCGAAACCAATAACTGGAATGGCCTAGGGGATAAGTACAGACACAATTGTAATCGGGCGAGTTTCTACTTTCAGATGCAACAGGAATTTCTCGAGTTCGTCAATCCGTTCGCGAGATATGTGAGTTTGAATTTAAGGAATGGTTGAGAAAACATCAAAATTTTCGCAGGTCTGATACTCGAAACCAATAATTGAAACGGCCCAGGGGAAAAGTACACACACCATTTTAATCGGGCGAGTTTCTACTTTCCGATGCAACAGGAATTTCTCGAGCTCGTCAATCCGTTCGCGAGATATGGGAGTTTGAATTTAAGGAATGGTTGAGAAACCATCAAAATTTTCGCAAGTCTGATACTCGAAACCAATAACTGGACTCGCCTAGGGGAAAGTAGACACACCATTATAATCGGACGAGTTTCACCTTTCAGATGCAACAGGAATTATTCGAGTTCGTCAATCCGTTCGCGAGATAAGGGAGTTTGAAATTAAGGAATGGTTGACAAACCATCCAAATTTTCACAAGTCTGATACTCGAAACCAATAACTACAATGGCCTAGTGTAAAAATACACATACCGTTGTAATCGGGAGAGTTTGTACTTTCAGATGCACGGAAACTTATCGGATTCGTGAAACCGTTCGCGAAATATCGGAGTTTTGAGTTAAGAGATGATTGAGAAACCATCAAAATTTTCGCAATTCTGATGCTAGAAACGAATAACTGGAATGGCCACGGGAAAAGTATACACCATTTTAATCGGGCGAGTTTCTACTTTCAGACGTAACAGGAATTTCTAGAGTTCGTGAATCCGTTCGCGAGATATGGGAGTTTGAAGTTAAGGAATGGTTGAGAAACCATCAAAATTTTCGCAAGTCTGATACTCGAAACCAATAACAGGAATGTCCTAGGGGAAAAGTACACACACCATTGTAATCGGGCGAGTTTCTACTTTCAGATGCAACAGGAATTTCTCGAGTTCGTCAATCCGTTCGCGAGATATGGGAGTTGGAAGTTAAGGAAAGGTTGAGAAACCTACAAAATTTTCGCAAGTCTGATGCTAGAAACGAATTACTGGAATGGCCTAGGGGAAAAGTACACTCACCATTGTAATCGGGGGAGTTTCTGCTTTCAGATGCAACAGGAATTTCTCGAGCTCGTCAATCCGTTCGCGAGATATGGGAGTTTGAAGTTAAGGAATGGTTGAGAAACCATCAAAATTTTCGCAAGTCTGATACTCGAAACCAATAACTGGACTCGCCTAGGGGAAAGTAGACACACCATTATAATCGGACGAGTTTCACCTTTCAGATGCAACAGGAATTATTCGAGTTCGTCAATCCGTTCGCGAGATAAGGGAATTTGAAATTAAGGAATGGTTGACAAACCATCCAAATTTTCACATGTCTGATACTCGAAACCAATAACTACAATGGCCTAGTGTAAAAATACACATACCGTTGTAATCGGGAGAGTTTGTACTTTCAGATGCACGGAAATTTATCGGATTCGTGAAACCGTTCGCGAAATATCGGAGTTTGGAGTTAAGAGATGGTTGAGAAACCATCAAAATTTTCGCAATTCTGATGCTAGAAACGAATAACTGGAATGGCCACGGGAAAAGTACACACCATTTTAATCGGGCGAGTTTCTACTTTCAGACGCAACAGGAATTTCTAGAGTTCGTGAATCCGTTCGCGAGATATGGGAGTTTGAAGTTAAGGAATGGTTGAGAAACCATCAAAATTTTCGCAAGTCTGATACTCGAAACAAATAACAGGAATGTCCTAGGGGAAAAGTACACACACCATTGTAATCGGGCGAGTTTCTACTTTCAGATGCAACAGAAATTTTTGGGATTCGTCAATCCGATCGCGAAGTATCGGAGTTTGGAGATAAGAGATGGTTGAGAATCCATCAAAATTTTCGCAAGTCTGACACTCGAAAACAATAACTACACTGGCCTAGGGGGAAAATACACATACCGTTGTAATCGGGCGAGTTTCTGCATTTAGATGCAATAGGAGTTTCTCGAGTTCGTTAATCCGTTCGCGAGATATGGGATTTTGAAGTTCAGGAATGGTTGAGAAACCATTAAAATTTTCACAAGTCTGACACTCGAAACCAATAACTGGACCGGCCTAGGGGAAAAGTACACACACCATTGTAATCGGGCGAGTTTCTACTTTCAGATGCAACAGGAATTTCTCGAGTTTGTCAGTCCGTTCGCGAGGTATGGGAGTTTGAAGTTAAGAAATGGTTGAGAAACCATCAAAATTTTCGCAAGTCTGATGCTAGAAACGAATTACTGGAATGGCCTAGGGGAAAAGTACACACACCATTGTAATCGGGCGAGTTTCTACTTTCAGATGCAACAGGAATTTCTCGAGTTCGTCAATCCGTTCGCGAGATATGGGAGTTTGAAGTTAAGGAATGGTTGAGAAACCATCAAAATTTTCGCAAGTCTGATACTCGAAAATAAATTACTACTACGGCCCAGCGCAAAAATACACACACCGTTGTAATCGGGAGAGTTTCTACTTTCAGATGCAACAGAAATTTTTCGGATTCGTCAATCCGTTCGCAAAATATCGGAGTTTGGAGTTAAGAGATGGTTGAGAAACCATCAAAATTTTCGCAATTCTGATGCTAGAATCGAAAAACTGGAATGGCCTAGTGGAAAAATACACACACCATTGTAATCGGGCGACTTTCTACTTTGACATCCAACAGGAACTTCTCGAGTTCGTCAATCCGTTCGCGAAATATCGGAGTTTGGAGCTAAGAGATAGTTGAGAAACCATCAAAATTTTCGCAATTCTGATGCTAGAAACGAATTACTGGAATGGCCTAGGGGAAAAGTAGACAAACCATTATAATCGGACGAGTTTCACCTTTCAGATGCAACAGGAATTATTCGAGTTCGTCAATCCGTTCGCGAGATAAGGGAGTTTGAACTTAAGGAATGGTTGAGAAACCATCAAAATCTTCAAAAGTCTGATACTCGAAACCAATAACTTCAATGGCCTACGGTAAAAATACACATACCATTGTAATCGGGAGAGTTTCTACTTTCAGATGCACGGAAATTTTTCGGATTTGTCAAACCGTTCGCGAAATATCGGAGTTTGGAGTTAAGAGATGGTTGAGAAACTATGAAAGTTTTCGCAATTCTTATGCTAGGAATGAATAACTGCAATGACATAGGGGAAAAGTACACTCACCATTGTAATCGGGCTAGTTTCTACTTTCAGATGCAACAGGAATTTCTCGAGTTCGTCAATCCGTTCGCGAGGTATGGGAGTTTGAAGTTAAGGAGTGGTTGAGAAACCATCAAAATTTTCGCAAGTCTGAAACTCGAAACCAATAACTGGAATCGCCTAGTGGAAAAGTACACACACCATTGCAATCGTGCGAGTTTCTCCTTTCAGATGCAAGAGGAATTTCTCTAGTTCGTCAATGCGTTCGCGAGATATGGGAGTTTGAAATTAAGGAATGGTTGAGAAACCATCAAAATTTCCGCAAGTCTGATACTCGAAACCTATAACTACTATGACCTAGGGCAGAAATACACATACCATTGTAATCGGACGAGCTTCTGGTTTCAGATGCAACAGGAATTTCTCGAGTTCGTCAATCCGTTCGCGAGATATGGGAGTGCGAAGTTAAGGAATGGTTGAGAAACCATCAAAATTTTCGCAATTCTGATGCTAGAATCGAATAACTGGAATGACCTAGGGGAAAAGTACACACACCATTGTAATCGGTAGACTATCTACTTTCAGATGCAACAGGAAATAATCGAGTTCGTCAATCCGTTCGCGAGATATGGGAGTTTGAAACTAAGGAACGGTTGAGAAACCATCAAAATTTTCGCAAGTCTGAAACTCGAAACCAATAACTACAAATCCCTATGGGAAAAATACACATACGTTTGTAATCGGGCGAGTTTATACTTTCACATGCAACAGGAATTGATCGAGCTCGTTAATCCGTTCGCGAGATATGGGAGTTTGAAGTTAAGGAATGGTTGAGAAACCATCAAAATTTTCGCAAGTCTGATACTCGAAACCAATAACTACTGTGGCCTAGGGGAAAAATACACATACCTTTGTAATTGGGCGAGTTTCTACTTTCAGATGCAACAGGAATTACTCGAGTATGTCAATCCGTTCGCGAGATATGGGAGTTTGAAGTTAAGGAATGGTTGAGAAAGCATCAAAATTCTCGCAATTCAGATGCTAGAAACGAATAACTGAAATGACCTAGGGGAAAAGTACACACACCATTGTAATCGGTCGACTTTCTACTTTCAGATGCAGCAGGAAATAATCGAGTTCGTCATTCCGTTCGCGAGATATGGGTGTTTGAAGTTAAGGAATTCTTGAGAAACCATCAAAGTTTCCGCAAGTCTGATACTCGAAACCAATAACTGGAATGGCCTAGGGGAAAAGTTCACACACCATTGTAATGGGGGGAGTTTCTACTTTCAGAAGCAACAGGAATTCCTCGAGTTCGTCAATCCGTTCGCGAGATATGGGAGTTTGAAAATAAGGAATGGTTGAGAGACCATCACAATTTTCGCATGTCTGATACTCGAAACCAATAACTACTATGGCCTAGGGGAGAAATACAAATATCTTTGTAATCGGGCGAGTTTCTACTTTCAGATGCAACAGGAATTCCTCTAGTTCGTCAATCCGTTCGCGAGATATGGGAGTTTGAAAATAAGGAATGGTTGAGAGACCATCACAATTTTCGCAAGTCTGATGTTCGAAACCAATAACTACAATGGCCTAAGGGAAAAATACACATAGCGTTGTGATCGGGAGAGTTTCTACTTTCAGATGCAACAGAAATTTTTCGGATTCGTCAATCCGTTCGCGAGATATGGGATTTTGAAGTTAAGGAATGGTTGAGAAGCCATAAAAATTTTCGCAATTCTGATGCTAGAAACGAATAACTGGAATGATCTAGGGGAAAAGTACACACACCATTGTAATGGGGCGAGTTTCTACTTTCAGATGCAACAGGAATTCCTCGAGTTCGTCAATCCGTTCGCGAGATATGGCAGTTTGAAGTTAAGGAATGGTTGAGAAACCATCAAAATTCTCGCAATTCAGATGCTAGAAACGAATAACTGGAATGACCTAGGGGAAAAGTACACACACCATTGTAATCGGTCGAGTTTCTACTTTCAGATGCAACAGGAAATAATCGTGTTGTTCAATCCGTTCGCGAGATATGGGAGTTTGAAGTTAAGGAATGCTTGAGAAACCATATAAATTTTCGCAAGTCTGATACTCGACACCAATAACTGGAATGGCCTAGGGGAAAAGTACACACACCATTGTAATCGGGTGAGTTTCTACTTTCAGATACAACAGGAATTTCTCGAGTTCGTCATTCCGTTCGCGAGATATGGGTGTTGAAGGTAAGGAATGGTTCAGAAACCATCAAAATTTTCGCTGTCCTGATACTCGAAACCAATAACTGGAATGGCCTAGGGGAAAAGTAGACACACCATTGTAATCGGTCGAGTTTCTACTTTCAGATGCAACAGGAAATAATCGAGTTCTTCAATCCGTTCGCGAGATATGGGATTTTGAAGTTAAGGAATGCTTGAGAAACCATCAAAATTTTCGCAAGTCTGATACTCGAAACCAATAACTGGAATGGCCTAGGGGAAAAGTACACACACCATTGTAATGGGGCGAGTTTCTACTTTCAGATGCAACAGGAATTCCTCGAGTTCGTCAATCCGTTCGCGAGATATGGGAGTTTGAAAATAAGGAATGGTTGAGAGACCATCACCATTTTCGCATGTCTGATACTCGAAACCAATAACTACTACGGTCTAGGGGAAAAATACACATATCTTTGTAATCGGGCGAGTTTCTACTTTCAGATGCAACAGGAATTTCTCGAGTATGTCAATCCGTTCGCGAGATATGGGAGTTTGAAGTTAAGGAATGGTTGAGAAGCCATCAAAATTTTCGCAATTCTGATGCTAGAAACGAATAACTGGAATGACCTAGGGGAAAAGTACTCACACCATTGTAATCGGTCGAGTTTCGGCTTTCAGATGCAACAGGAAATAATCGAGTTCTTCAATCCGTTCGCGAGATATGGGAGTTTGAAGTTAAGGAATGCTTGATAAACCATCAAAATTTTCGCAAGTCTGATACTCGAAACCAATAACTGGAATGGCCTAGGGGAAAAGTGCACACACCATTGTAATGGGGCGAGTTTCTACTTTCAGATGCAACAGGAATTCCTCTAGTTCGTCAATCAGTTCGCGAGATATGGGAGTTTGAAAATAAGGAATGGTTGAGAGACCATCACAATTTTCGCAAGTCTGCTACTCGAAACCAATAATTACTGTGGCCTAGGGGAAAAATACACATACCTTAGTAATTGGGCGAGTTTCTACTTTCAGATGCAACAGGAATTTCTCGAGTATGTCAATCCGTTCGCGAGATATGGGAGTTTGAAGTTAAGGAACGGTTGAGAAACCATCAAAATTTTCGCAAGTCTGGTACTCCAAACCAATAACTGGAATGGCCTAGGGGAAAAGTACACACACCATTGTAATGGGGCGAGTTTCTACTTTCAGATGCAACAGGAATTTCTCGATTTCCTCAATCCGTTAGCGAGACATGGGAGTTTGAAGTTAAGGAATGGTTGACAAACCATCAAAATTTTCGCAAGTGTGATACTCGAAACCAATAACTGGAATGGCCTAGGGGAAAAGTACACACACCATTGTAATCGGTCGACTTTCTACTTTCAGATGCAACAGGAAATAATCGAGTTCGTCATTCCGTTCGCGAGATATGGGTGTTTGAAGGTAAGGAATGGTTGTGAAACAATCACAATTTTCGCAAGACTGATACTCGAAACCAGTAACTACTGCGGCCTAGGGGAAAAATACACATACCTTTGTAATTGGGCGAGTTTCCACTTTCAGATGCAACGGGAATTTCTCGAGTATGTCAATCCGTTCGCGAGATATGGGAGTTTGAAGTTAAGGAATGGTTGAGAAGCCATCAAAATTTTCGCAATTCTGATGCTAGAAACGAATAACTGGAATGACCTAGGGGAAAAGTACACACACCATTGTAATGGGGCGAGTTTCTACTTTCAGATGCAACAGGAATTCCTCGAGTTCGTCAATCCGTTCGCGAGATATGGGAGTTTGAAAATAAGGAATGGTTGAGAGATCATCACAATTTTCGCAAGTCTGATACTCGAAACCAATAACTACTATGGCCTAGGGCAAAAATACACATACCGTTGTAATCGTACGAGTTTCTACTTTCAGATGCAACAGGAATTTCTCGAGTTCGTCAATCCGTTCGCGAGATATGGCAGTTTGAAGTTAAGGAATGGTTGAGAAAGCATCAAAATTCTCGCAATTCAGATGCTAGAAACGAATAACTGAAATGACCTAGGGGAAAAGTACACACACCATTGTAATCGGTCGACTTTCTACTTTCAGATGCAGCAGGAAATAATCGAGTTCGTCATTCCGTTCGCGAGATATGGGTGTTTGAAGTTAAGGAATTCTTGAGAAACCATCAAAGTTTTCGCAAGTCTGATACTCGAAACCAATAACTGGAATGGCCTAGGGGAAAAGTTCACACACCATTGTAATGGGGCGAGTTTCTACTTTCAGAAGCAACAGGAATTCCTCGAGTTCGTCAATCCGTTCGCGAGATATGGGAGTTTGAAAATAAGGAATGGTTGAGAGACCAACACAATTTTCGCATGTCTGATACTCGAAACCAATAACTACTATGGCCTAGGGGAGAAATACACATATCTTTGTAATCGGGCGAGTTTCTACTTTCAGATGCAACAGGAATTCCTCTAGTTCGTCAATCCGTTCGCGAGATATGGGAGTTTGAAAATAAGGAATGGTTGAGAGACCATCACAATTTTCGCAAGTCTGATGCTCGAAACCAATAACTACAATGGCCTAAGGGAAAAATACACATAGCGTTGTAATCGGGAGAGTTTCTATTTTCAGATGCAACAGAAATTTTTCGGATTCGTCAATCCGTTCGCGAGATATGGGAGTTTGAAGTTAAGGAATGGTTGAGAAGCCGTCAAAATTTTCGCAATTCTGATGCTAGAAACGAATAACTGGAATGACCTAGGGGAAAAGTACACACACCATTGTAATGGGGCGAGTTTCTACTTTCAGATGCAACAGGAAATAATCGAGTTCGTCATTCCGTTCGCGAGATATGGGTGTTTGAAGGTAAGGAATGGTTGAGAAACCATCAAAATTTTCGCCGGTCTGATACTCGAAACCAATAACTGGAATGACCTGGGGGAAAAGTACACACACCATAGTAATCGGTCGACTTTCTACTTTCAGATGCAACAGGAAATAATCGAGTTCGTCATTCCGTTCGCTAGATATGGGTGTTTGAAGGTAAGGAATGGTTGTGAAACAATCACAATTTTCGCAAGTCTGATACTCGAAACCAGTAACTACTGTGGCCTAGGGGAAAAATACACACACCTTTGTAATTGGGCGAGTTTCTACTTTCAGATGCAACAGGAATTTCTCGAGTATGTCAATCCGTTCGCGAGATATGGGAGTTTGAAGTTAAGGAACGGTTGAGAAACCATCAAAATTTTCGCAAGTCTGATACTCCAAACCAATAACTGGAATGGGCTAGGGGAAAAGTACACACACCATTGTAATGGGGCGAGTTTCTACTTTCAGATGCAACAGGAATTTCTCGAGTTCCTCAATCCGTTCGCGAGACATGGGAGTTTGAAGTTAAGGAATGGTTGACAAACCATCAAAATTTTCGCAAGTGTGATACTCGAAACCAATAACTGGAATGGCCTAGAGGAAAAGTACACACGCCATTGTAATCGGTCGACTTTCTACTTTCAGATGCAATAGGAAATAATCGAGTTCGTCATTCCGTTCGCGAGATATGGGTGTTTGAAGGTAAGGAATGGTTGAGAAACCATCAAAATTTTCGCCGGTCTGATACTCGAAACCAATAACTGGAATGACCTGGGGGAAAAGTACACACACCATAGTAATCGGTCGACTTTCTACTTTCAGATGCAACAGGAAATAATCGAGTTCGTCATTCCGTTCGCGAGATATGGGTGTTTGAAGGTAAGGAATGGTTGTGAAACAATCACAATTTTCGCAAGTCTGATACTCGAAACCAGTAACTACTGTGGCCTAGGGGAAAAATACACATACCTTTGTAATTGGGCGAGTTTCTACTTTCAGATGCAACAGGAATTTCTCGAGTATGTCAATCCGTTCGCGAGATATGGGAGTTTGAAGTTAAGGAACGGTTGAGAAACCATCAAAATTTTCGCAAGTCTGATACTCCAAAGCAATAACTGGAATGGCCTAGGGGAAAAGTACACACACCATTGTAATGGGGCGAGTTTCTACTTTCAGATGCAACAGGAATTTCTCGAGTTCCTCAATCCGTTCGCGAGACATGGGAGTTTGAAGTTAAGGAATGGTTGACAAACCATCAAAATTTTCGCAAGTGTGATACTCGAAACCAATAACTGGAATGGCCTAGAGGAAAAGTACACACGCCATTGTAATCGGTCGACTTTCTACTTTCAGATGCAATAGGAAATAATCGAGTTCGTCATTCCGTTCGCGAGATATGGGTGTTTGAAGGTAAGGAATGGTTGTGAAACAATCACAATTTTCGCAAGTCTGATACTCGAAACGAGTAACTACTGCGGCCTAGGGGAAAAATACACATACCTATGTAATTGGGCGAGTTTCTACTTTCAGATGCAACAGGAATTTCTCGAGTGTGTCAATCCGTTCGCGAGATATGGGAGTTTGAAGTTAAGGAATGGTTGAGAAGCCATCAAAATTTTCGCAATTCGGATGCAGAAACGAATAACTGGAATGACCTAGGGGAAAAGTACACTCACCATTGTAATCTGTCGACTTTCTACTTTCAGATGCAACAGGAAAAAATCGAGTTCGTCATTCCGTTCGCGAGATATGGGTGTTTGAAGTTAAGGAATGCTTGAGAAACCATCAAAATTTTCGCAAGTCTGATACTCGAAACGAATAACTGGAATGACCTGGAGGAAAAGTACACACACCATTCTAATCGGTCGACTTTCTACTTTCAGATGCAACAGGAAATAATCGAGTTCGTCATTCCGTTCGCGAGATATGGGTGTTTGAAGGTAAGGAATGGTTGAGAAACCATCAAAATTTTCGCCGGTCTGATACTCGGAACCAATAACTGGAATGACCTGGGGGAAAAGTGCACACACCATTGTAATCGGTCGACTTTCTACTTTCAGATGCAACAGGAAATAATCGAGTTCGTAATTCCGTTCGCGAGATATGGGTGTTTGAAGGTAAGGAATGGTTGAGAAACAATCACAATTTTCGCAAGTCTGATACTCGAAACCAATAACAAGAATGGCCTAGGGGAAAAGTACACACACCATTGTAATCGGTCGAGTTTCTACTTTCAGATGCAATTGGAAATAATCGAGTTCTTTAATCCGTTCGCGAGATATGGGAGTTTGAAGTTAAGGAATGCTCGAGAAACCATCAAAATTTTCGCAAGTCTGATACTCGAAACCAATAACTGGAATGACCTAGGGGAAAAGTACACACACCATTGTAATCGGTCGAGTGTCGGCTTTCAGATGCAACAGGAAATAATCGAGTTCGTCATTCCGTTCGCGAGATATGGGTGTTTGAAGGTAAGGAATGGTTAAGAAACAATCACAATTTTCGCAAGTCTGATACTCGAAACCAATAACTACTGTGGCCTAGGGGAAAAATACACATACCTTAGTAATTGGGCGAGTTTCTACTATCAGATGCAACAGGAATTTCTCGAGTATGTCAATCCGTTCGCGAGATATGGGAGTTTGAAGTTAAGGAACGGTTGAGAAACCATCAAAATTTTCGCAAGTCTGATACTCCAAACCAATAACTGGAATGGCCTAGGGGAAAAGTACACACACCATTGTAATGGGGCGAGTTTCTACTTTCAGATGCAACAGGAATTCCTCGAGTTCGTCAGTCCGTTCGCGAGATATGGGAGTTTGAAGTTAAGGAATGGTTGAGAGACCATCACAATTTTCCCAAGTCTGATACTCGAAACCAATAACTACTATGGCCTAGGGGAAAAATACACGTACCTTTGTAATCGGCGAGTTTCTACTTTCAGATGCAACAGGAAATAATCGAGTTCTTCAATACGTTCGCGAGATATGGGAGTTTGAAGTTATGGAATGCTTGAGAGACCATCACAATTTTCGCAAGTCTGATACTCGAAACCAATAACTACAAAGGCCTAGGGGAGAAATACACATATATTTGTAATCGGGCGAGTTTCTACTTTCAGATGCAACAGGAATTTCTCGAGTATGTCAATCCGTTCGAGAGATATGGGAGTTTGAAGTTAAGGAATGGTTGAGAAACCATCAAAATTTTCGCAATTCTGATGCTAGAAACGAATAACTGGAATGACCTAGGGGAAAAGTACACACACCATTGTAATCGGTCGAGTTTCTACTTTCAGATGCAACAGGAAATAATCGAGTTCTTCAATACGTTCGCGAGATATGGGAGTTTGAAGTTAAGGAATGCTTGAGAGACCATCACAATTTTCGCAAGTCTGATACTCGAAACCAATAACTACAAAGGCCTAGGGGAGAAATACACATATATTTGTAATCGGTCGACTTTCTACTTTCAGAGGCAACAGGAATTTCTCGAGTTCGTCAATCCGTTCGCGAGATATGGGAGTTTGAATTTAAGGAATGGATGAGAAGCCATCAAAATTTTCGCAATTCTGATGCTAGAAACGAATAACAGGAATGACCTAGGGGAAAAGTACACACACCATTGTAATCGGTCGAGTTTCTACTTTCAGATGCAACAGGAAATAATCGAGTTCTTCAATCCGTTCGCGAGATATGGGAGTTTGAAGTTAAGGAATGCTTGAGAAACCATCAAAATTTTCGCAAGTCTGATACTCGAAACGAATAACTGGAATGACCTGGAGGAAAAGTTCACACACCATTGTAATCGGTCGACTTTCTACTTTCAGATGCAACAGGAAATAATCGAGTTCGTCATTCCGTTCGCGAGATATGGGTGTTTGAAGGTAAGGAATGGTTGAGAAACCATCAAAATTTTCGCCGGTCTGATCCTCGGAACCAATAACTGGAATGACCTGGGGGAAAAGTGCACACACCATTGTAATCGGTCGACTTTCTACTTTCAGATGCAACAGGAAATAATCGAGTTCGTAATTCCGTTCGCGAGATATGGGTGTTTGAAGGTAAGGAATGGTTGAGAAACAATCACAATTTTCGCAAGTCTGATACTCGAAACCAATAACTACTGTGGCCTAGGGGAAAAATACACATACCTTTGTAATTGGGCGAGTTTCTACTTTCAGAAGCAACAGGAACTTCTCGAGTATGTCAATCCGTTCGCGAGATATCTGGAGTTTGAAGTTAAGCAACGGTTGAGAAACCATCAAAATTTCCGCATGTCTGATACTCCAAACCAATAACTACAAAGGCTTAGGGGAAAAATACACATACCGTTGTAATCGGGAGAGTTTCTCTTCCAGATGCAACCGGAATTTCTCGTGTTCGTCAATCCGTTCGCGAGATATGGGAGTTTGAAGTTAAGGAATGGTTGAGAAACAATCACAATTTTCGCAAGTCTGATACTCGAAACCAATAACTACTATGGCCTAGAGGAAAAATACACATACCTTTGTAATTGGGCGAGTTTCTACTTTCAGATGCAACAGGAATTTCTCGAGCACGTCATTCCGTTCGCGAGATATGGGAGTTTGAAGTTAAGGAATGGTTGAGACACAATCACAATTTTCGCAAGTCTGATTCTCGAAACCAATAACTACTGTGGCCTAGGGGAAAAATACACATACCTTTGTAATTGGGCGAGTTTCTACTTTCAGATGCAACAGGAATTTCTCGAGCACGTCATTCCGTTCGCGAGATATGGGAGTTTGAAGTTAAGGAATGGTTGAGACACAATCAAAATTTTCGCAATTCTGATGCTAAAAACGAATAACTGGAATGACCTGGGGGAAAAGTACACACACCATTGTAATCGGTCGACTTTCTACTTTCAGATGCAACAGGAAATAATCGAGTTCGACAATCTTTTCGCGCGATATGGGAGTTTGAAGTTAAGGAATGCTTGAGAAACCATCAAAATTTTCGCAAGTCTGATACTCGAAACCAATAACTACAAAGGCCTAGGGGAAAAATACACATACCTTTGTAATCGGGCGAGTTTCTACTTTCAGATGCAACAGGAATTTCTCGAGCTCGTCAATCCGTTCGCGAGATATGGGAGTTTGAAATTAAGGAACGGTTGAGAAACCATCAAAATTTTCGCAAGTCTGATACTCGAAACCAATAACTACAAAGGCTTAGGGGCAAAATTCACATACCGTTGTAGTCGGGAGAGTTTCTTCTTCCAGGTGCAACCGGAATTTCTCGTCTTCGTCAATCCGTTCGCGAGATATGGGATTTTGAAGTTAAGGAATGGTTGAGAAACAATCACAATTTTCGCAAGTCTGATACTCGAAACCAATAACTACTATGGCCTATGGGAAAAATACACATACCTTTGTAATTGGGCGAGTTTCTACTTTCAGATGCAACAGGAATTTCTCGAGTTCGTCAATCTGTTCGCGAGATATGGGAGTTTGAAGATAAGGAATGGTTGAGAAACAATCAAAATTTTCGCAATTCTGATGCTAGAAACGAATAACTGGACTGACCTAGGGGAAAAGTACACACACCATTGTAATCGGTCGAGTTTCTACTTTTAGATGCAACAGGAAATAATTGAGTTCGTCAATCCGTTCGCGAGATATGGACGTATGAAGTTAAGGAATGCTTGAGAAACCATCAAAATTTTCGAAGGTCTGATACTCGAAACCAATAACTACTATGGCCTAGGGCAAAAATACACATACCGTTGTAATCGGACGAGTTTCTGGTTTCTGATGCAACAGGAATATCTCGAGTTCGTCAATCCGTTCGCGAGATATGGGAGTTTGAAATTAAGGAACGGTTGAGAAACCATCAAAATTTTCGCAAGTCTGATACTCGAAACCAATAACTACAAAGGCTTAGGGGAAAAATACACATACCGTTGTAATCGGGAGAGTTTCTTCTTCCAGATGCAACAGAAATTTCTCGATTTCCTCAGTCCGTTCGCGAGATATAGGAGTTTGAAGTGAAGTAGTGGTTGAGAAACCATCATAGTTTCGCAAGTCTGATACTCGAAACCAATAACTACAATTGCCTAGGGGAAAAATACATATACCGTTGTAATCGGGAGTGTTTCTACTTTCAGATGCAACAGAAATTTTTCGGATTCGTCAATCCGTCCAGGAAGTATCGGAGTTTGGAATTAAGAGATGGTTCAGAAACCATCAAAATTTTCGCAATTATGATGCTAGAAACGAATAACTGGAATGGCCTAGGGTAAAGTACACATACCATTGTAATCGGGCGAGTTTCTACTTTCAGACGCAAGAGGAATTTCTCGAGTTCGTCAATCCGTTCGCGAGATATGGGAGTTTGAAGTTAAGGAATGGTTGAGAATCCATCAAAATTTTCGCAAGTCTGATACTCGAAACCAATAACTACAATGGACTAGGGGAAAAATGCACATATCATTCTAATCGGGAGAGTTTCTTCTTTCAGATGCAACAGGAATTTCTCGAGTTCGTCAGTCCGTTCGCGAGATATTTGAGTTTGAAGTTAAGAGATGGTTGAAAAACCATCAAAATTTTCGCAATTCTGATTCTAGAATCCAATAACTGGAATGGCCGAGGCGAGAAGTACACACACCATTGTAATCGGTCGAGTTTATACTTTCAGATGCAACAGGAATTTCTCGAGTTCGTCTATCCGTTCGCGAGATATGGGAGTTCGAAGTTAAGGAATGGTTGAGAAACCATCCAAATTTTCGCAACCCTGATACTCGAAACCAATAACTGGAGTGGCCTAGAGGAAAAGTACACACACCATAGTAATCGGGCGAGTTTCTACTTTCAGACGCAACAGGAAGTTCTCGAGTTCGTCAATCCGTTCGCGAGATATGGGAGTTTGAATTTAAGGAATGGTTGAGAAACCATCAAAATTTTCGCAATTCTGGTACTCGAAACCAATAACTTGAATGGCCTAGGCGAAAAGTACACACACCATTGTATTGGGGCGAGTTTCTACTTTCAGATGCAACAGTAATTTCTCGAGTTTGTCAATCCGTTCGCGAGATATGGGAGTTTGAAGTTAAGGAATGGTTGAGAAACCATCAAAATTTTCGTAAGTCTGATACTCGAAACAAATAACTACAATGGCCTAGGGGAAAAATACACATACCGTTGTAATTGGGAGAGCTTCTGCTTTCAGACGCAACAGAAATTTGTCGGATTCGTCAATCCGTTCGCGAAATATCGGATTTTGGAGTTAAGAGATGGTTGAGCAACCATCAAAATTTTCGCTGGTTAGATACTCGAAATCAATAACTACAATGGCCTAGGGGAAAAGTACACACACCATTGTAATCGGGCGAGTTTCTACTTTCAGACGCAACAGGAATTTCTCGAGTTCGTCAATCCGTTCGCGAGATATGGGAGTTTGAAGTTAAGGAATAGTTGAGAAACCATCCAAATTTTCGCAAGTCTGATACACGAAACCAATAACTGGAATGGCCTAGTGGAAAAGTACACACACCATTGCAATCGGGCGAGTTTCTTGTTTCAGATGCAACAGGAATTTCTCGATTTCCTGAGTCCGTTCGCGAGATATAGGAGTTTGAAGTGAAGGAATGGTTGAGGAACCATCAAAATTTCGCAAGTCTGATTCTCGAAACCAATAACTGGAATGGCCTCGGTGAAAAGTACACACACCATTGTAATCGGGTGAGTTTCTACTTTCAGATGCGTCAGTAATTTCTAAAGTTCGTCAATCCGTTCGCGAAATATCGGAGTTTGGAGTTAAGAGATGGTTGAGAAACCATCAAAATTTTCGCAAGTCTGATACTCGAAACCAATAACTGGAATGGCCTACGGGAAAAGGACACACACCATTGTAATCGGGCGAGTTTCTGCTTTCAGATGCAACAGGAATTTCTCGAGTTCGTCAATCCGTTCGCGAGATATGGGAGTTTGAAGTTAAGGAATGGTTGAGAAACCATCAAAATTTTCGCAAGTCTTATACTAGAAAGCAATAACTGGAATGGCCTCGGGGAAAAGTACACACACCATTGTAATCGGTCGAGTTTCTGCTTTCAGATGCGTCAGGAATTTCTCAAGTTCGTCAATCCGTTCGCGAAATATCGGAGTTTGGAGTTAAGAGATGGTTGAGAAACCATCAAAATTTTCGCAAGTCTGATACTCGAAACCAATAACTATAATGGCTTAGGGGAAAAATACACATGCCATTGTAATCGGGCGAGTTTCAACTTTCAGATGCAACAGGAATTTCTGGAGTTCGTCAATCCGTTCGCGAGATATGGGTGTTCGAAGTTAAGGAATGGTTGAGAAACCATCAAAATTTTCGCAAGTCTAATACTCGAAACCAATAACTACTATGGCCTAGGGCAAAAATACACATACCGTTGTAATCGGGCGGGTTTCTACTTTCAGATGCAACAGAAATTTCTCGAGTTCGTCAATCCGTTCGCGAGACATGGGAGTTTGAAGTTACGGAATGGTTGAGAAACCATCAAAATTTTCGCAAGTCTGATACTCGAAACCAATAACTATAATGGCTTAGGGGAAAACTACACATACCATTGTAATCGGGCGGGTTTCAACTTTCAGATGCAACAGGAATTTCTGAAGTTCGTCAATCCGTTCGCGAGATATGGGAGAATATTTATAATTTCCATTATAAATCATTTGATCTATAGTTAAATTTGACACTCATACTCTAAATACATATTTAATATATTTTTTAATCTCTTTAGCCTCCAGAAGGATTTTATTTATACTATTTACTATATATAATAATTTACACAGAATTGGAAATAAATCTAATTATTTATTTATAATAATAATTTTTTTTTCACTTATCTTAAAAATTGGGATGTACTCTTTAAATGTTCGATTCATTTCTTTAATTTATTCATTAAATTGAATTAATCTATTCTTTATAATAACTTTAATAATATTAATCCCTATAATTATTATAGAACTCCTATTAAAATTTAATAATGAAATTTATTTTATTTGCCTAATTAATGTAATTATTGCCCCTATCATTTGCTTAAATAAAAAATCAATCAAAATAATTATAGGGTATTCATCTGTTATACAAACATCTATTATAGTTATGTTATTAATAATTAACAAAGATACATTTTTAACATATTTCATTTTATATTCAATAATTTCTTCAAATTTAATTTTTATATTTAAAATAATAAAGATTAATTCTTCTTCCTAATTTAATATATTAACCTCTAATAAAAGAAAAATTATTTTATACTCAATAATTATTATGTACACAAATTTCCCACGTATAGCTCTCTTTATACTGAAATGAATCGTCCTAGAAACATTAATAAATTCAAGAATAAAATTTATACTTTTAATAATTGTATATCTTTTTATAAGATTAATTACATCATGAAATTATTTAAATATATCCTTCTTATATTTTTTCCCTTCAATTAAATAAAATATATATAATTAAATTAACCTTAATTTTCTAAACTATTATCTATTTATAACTTTTTTAATATTTATATTTATATTTATGATCTACTGGTTATATTAATTTTTAGCATAATTAATATATGTATTCAACAAATCACAAAAATTTTGGGATATTATATTTCATATCAGCTATATGATCTGGTATAATTGGTTCTTCTTTAAGGATACTAATTCGAATAGAATTAAATAAGCCAGGAACTTGAATTAATATCGACCAAATTTATAACTCAATTGTAACATCACATGCCATTGTAATAATTTTTTTTATAGTTTTACCATTTATAATCGGAGGATTCGGAAACTGAATAATTCCCTTAATAATTGGATCCCCTGATACAGCATTTCCCCGAATAAATAATATAAGATTGTGACTAATCCCCCCTTCATTATTACTTTTAATTCTTACAACACTATTATTCCCAGGCTCGGGAACTGGATGAACAATCTACCCTCCTTTGTCATCAAATCTTTATCACCCATCTTCATCTATAGACTTAACAATTATTTCTTTGCATATTGCAGGTATCTCTTCAATTATAGGATCAATTAATTTTATTGTTACAATTCTTAAAATAAAAAATAATGCTTTAAAATTCGATCAAATATCCTTATTTGCTTGGTCAGTATTAATTACTACAATTTTGCTTCTTCTCTCACTACCTGTATTAGCCGGAGCTATTACTATGTTATTAACAGACCGAAATTTAAATACTTCCTTCTTTGATCCTACTGGGGGAGGGGACCCAATTTTATTTCAACATTTATTTTGATTTTTTGAGCATCCTGAAGTCTATATTTTAATTTTACCCGGGTTTGGATTAATCTCCCATATCATTTTCAATGAAAGAGGGAAAAAGGAAACTTTTGGGAACCTAGGGATAGTTTATGCAATACTCGGAATTGGATTTCTAGGATTTATTGTGTGAGCACATCACATATTCACAGTAGGCTTAGATGTAGACACACGAGCTTATTTCACTTCGGCAACTATAATCATTGCAATTCCCACAGGAATCAAAGTATTTAGATGACTAGCTACGTACAACGGGTCAAAACTTATTATTAATCCTTCTATTATTTGATAATTTGGCTTTATTTTTTTATTTACAATAGGAGGATTAACAGGAATTATATTATCAAACTCATATATTGATATTATACTACATGATTCATACTGTGTTGTCTCTCATTTCCACTATGTACTGTCAATAGGAGCAGTATTTTCTATTATTGCTTCATTAATTCATTGATTCCCTTTATTCACAGGATTTACCCTAAATCAATTTTATCTTAAAACTCAATTTTATATAATATTTATTGGGGTAAATATAACTTTTTTCCTTCAGCATTTTTTAGGAATGATAGGAATACCTCGACGTTTTCAGATTACCCGGATTCCTACTACTGTGAAAATTTATTATCATCTATTGGCTCAATAATTTCATTCAAAAGAATAATTTTACTCTTGTTTATTATATTGGAGAGATTTATAACTAAACGTCTAGCTATATTTAAATTTAATCAATCATCACTAGAATGACCCCAAAACTTTTCCCCAAAAGACCACTCATTCCTCTGTATTCCTCTAATTATTAAAAACAAATCTTAATATGGCAGATTAGTGCATGAATTTAAGATTCATTTATAAAATTTAATATTTTTATTAAAAATGTCCCATTGAAAAATAATTAATTTCCAAGACCCCAATTCGCCATATGCCGATAATTTAAATTTTTTCACAACTTCACAATAATTATAATAATTATAATCTCTTCATTAACTCTAATAATTATATTAGATATTTTTACTAATAAATTTATCAATCGATTTTTACTTAAAAATCATCATATTGAAATTGTATGAACTTTACTCCCAATAATAATTTTAGGAGTAATTGCACTTCCTTCTTTAAAAACCCTATATTTTATTGATGAACTATGAATACCCGTATACTTAACAATCAAATCAATTGGGCACCAATGATATTGATCCTATGAATACCCAGAATTTAATAATTTAAATTTTGACTCCTATATAGATAAAGATTTAAATAATATTTACATTTTTCGTCTCCTAGACGTAGATAATCGAATAATTATTCCATCTAATACACTAATTCGAATATTAACAACATCAAACGACGTAATTCACTCTTGAACTGTTCCGTCTTTAGGCTTAAAAATAGACTCAGTACCAGGGCGAATTAACCAAATAAATTTAATTACTAATCGACCTGGAGTATTTTTGGACAATGTTCTGAAATCTGCGGAGCTAATCACAGATTTATGCCAATTGTTGTGGAAAGAACTAATTATTCAAACTTTATTAATTGAATTAACAACCAAAATTAAATTTTAACCTACTCATATAATATTTAATTAAATCAAATCATTAGATGTCTGACAAAGGAATTGATTTTTTAAACCAAATTATAGTAATAAATTACTTCACTTTTCATTTTAAAACTTTAAGAATCATCTCTTTCCATCGAAGCTCGATCAAAATTAATTTCTATAAGTTCTTAATCATTTGTAATGCATCAATAAGATGAACATTGTTCGATTAATATTGGGAACATGCATGAATGTTAGTAAAACTCGCGGAAATGAATAAACATTCACCGAAACTATTCGCCTTCGCAGATTTTGCAATATCTTGATGTTTATTTATCATAATTATTAACAATTGTCGTAGTACCATAGTTTAAATAATTATTAACAATGCCCTAGTATAAATAAAGGCTTAAAATATCATTTCATCGAAATATTCATTGCTCGCGATGGAATTTTTCGTTGAGATCAAACTGACATTCTCAAGGTTACACGTATCGATGACCGATTCACAAGCGTCCATCGCTATGATTGTTGCATCTAGAAAAGCGATTAATTGAATTTCAGCGCTTTTAAATAAAAAATGCAACTACTACGCGTATTGTGTAAATTATAAGAATTAAGCAAATGTTAAATTGATGTATTTAACAAACAATTGTTACTTTCCCTGCTATAAAACTTTACGAAACACGTTTTACTTTGAATCTCGATCCAAATTAATTTCTATGAGGTACTTAATCATTTTCAATGCATAAATAGGATGCACATTGTTCGATTAAAATTGGGAACATACATAAATGTTAGTAACAATGGCGGAAATGAACAAACATTCACCGAAACCGTTCGCCTTCGCAGATTTCGCAATATCTTGACGTTTATTTATCATAATAATTAACAACCGTCGTTGGACCGTAGATTAAACAATTTTTCACAATGTTCCGGTATAAATAATGGTTATAAAGCCATCAATTTCTTGAAGTATTTGGTTAGATCGAACAAATACAATCGAAGAAACCGTGCGATAAAATAAATGAATATTTCGCTACATATCGGAATTATAGTTTGTATGTATGCAAATATATTCTGAACCCGCAATTACAAATCCCTGTAATGGTAATTACATGGGTTGCCATCTATTGGAGAAAGGGTTAAACTACACTTAAGGGGTGAAAACACCTGGCGGAGAAACGCTCAAGTTTGTCGAGGAATTGTTGTAATTTCCACAAATAGATGGCGCGACAAGTACAATTTACCGACATTAGAGATAAGTATTTCCATTTGTATGATATTCCCTACCGTGCGATAAAATAAATAAATACTTTTGTACAAACTTTTGTATGTTTCATCTTTCGAATAAATGTAAAATTAAACCTTCCACGGTAAATTTTATTCTTGAATTTATTAATGTTTCTAGGACGATTTATTTCAGTATAAAGAGTGCTATATGTGGGAAATTTGTGTACATAATAATTATTGAGTATAAAATAACTTTTCTTCTATTAGACGTTAATATATTAAATAAGGAAGAAGAGTTAATCTTTATTATTTTAAATATAAAAATTAAAATTAAATAAATTATTGAATATAAAATGAAATATGTTAAAAATGTATTATTGTTAATTATTAATAAAATAACTATAATAGATGTTTGTATAACAGATGAATATCCTATAATCATTATGATTGATTTTTTTGTTTAAGCAAATGATAGGAGCAATAATTACATTAATTAGGCAAATAAAATAAATTTCATTATTAAATTTTGATATGAATTCTATAATAATTATAGGGATTAACTTGATTAAAGTTATTATAAAGAATAGATTAATTCAATTTAATGAATAAATAAAAGAAATGAATCGAACATTTAAAGAGTACATCCCAATTTTTAAGATAAGGGAAAAAAAAATAATTATTATAAATAAATAATTAGATTTATTTCCGATTGTGTGTTAATTATTATATATAGAAAATAGTATAAAGAAAATTCTTCTGGAGGCTAAAGAGATTAAAAAATATATTAAATATGTATTTAGAGTATTAGTGTCTAATTTAACTACAGATCAAACGATTTATAGTAGAAATTATAAATATTATAATCATATAATCGAAACGGAGAAACGGAGAAACGGAGAAACGATGAAATGAAGGAAGAAACGGAGAAACGAAGAAAGAAACGGAGAAATGAAGAAAGAAACGAAGAAACGGAGAAACAAAGAATGAAACGGAGAAACGAAGAAAGAAACGGAGAAACGAAGAAAGAAACTGAGAAACGAAGAAAGAAACGTAGACTCGGAGAAAGAAACGGAGAAACGAACAAAGAAACGGAGAAACGAAGAAAGGAACGGAGAAAGGAACAAAGAAACGGAGAAACGAAGAAAGAAACGGAGAAACGAAGAAAGAAACGGAGAAACGAAGAAACAAACGGAGTAACGAAGAAAGAAACGGAGAAACGAAGAAAGAAACCGAGAAACGAAGAAAGAAACGGAGAATCGGAGAAATAAATGGAGAAACGAAGAAATAGACCGAGAAACGAAGAAACAAACGGAGAAACGAAGAAAGAAACGGAGAAACGAAGAAAGAAACGGAGAAACGAAGAAAGAAACGGAGAAACGAACAAAGAAACGGAGAAACGAAGAAAGAAGCGGAGAAACGGAGAAATAAATGGAGAAACGAAGAAAGAAACGGAGAAACGAAGAAAGAAACGGAGAAACGAAGAAAGAAACGGAGAAACGGAGAAATAAATTGAGAAACGAAGAAGTAAACGGAGAAACGAAGAAAGAAACGGAGAAACAAAGAAAGAAACGGAGAAACGAACAAAGAAACGGAGAAACGAACAAAGAAACGGAGAAACGAACAAAGAAACGGAGATACGAAGAAAGAAACGTTGAAACGAAGAAAGAAACGGAGAAACGAACAAAGAAACGGAGAAACGAACAAAGAAACGAAGACACGAACAAGGAAACGGAGAAACGACGAAAGAAACGGCGAAACGAACAAAGAAACGTTTCTCCATTTCTCCGTTTCTCCGTTTCTCCGTTTCTCCGTTTCTCCGTTTCTCCGTTTCTCCGTTTCTCCGTTTCTCGGTTTCTCCGTTTCACGGTTTCCCCGTTTCTCCGTTTCTCGGGTTCTCCGTTTCTCCGTTTCTCCGTTACTCCGTTTCTCCGTTTCTCCGTTTCAGCGTTTCTACGTTTCTCCGTTTCTCCGTTTCTCGGTTTCTCCAATTCTCGGTTTCTCGGTTTCTCCGTTTCTCCGTTTCTCGGTTTCTCCGTTTCTCCGTTTCTCCGTTTCTCGGTTTCTCCGATTCTCGGTTTCTCGGTTTCTCTGTTTCTCCGTTTCTCCGTTTCTCGGTTCCTCCGTTTCTCCGTTTCTCGGTTTCTCCGTTTCTCCGTTTCTCCGTTTCTCCGTTTCTCCGTTTCTCCGTATCTCCGTTTCTCCGTTTCTCGGTTTCTCCGTTTCTCCGTCTCTCGGTTTCTCCGTTTCTCGGTTTCTCCGTTTCTCCGTTTCTCCGTTACTCCGTTTCTCCGTTTCTCCGTTTCTCCGTTTCTCTGTTTCTCCGTTTCTCCGTTTCTCGGTTTCTCCGTTTCTCCGTTTCTCCGTTTCTCCGTTTCTCCGTATCTCCGTTTCTCCGTTTCTCGGTTTCTCCGTTTCTCCGTCTCTCGGTTTCTCCGTTTCTCGGTTTTTCCGTTTGTCCGTTTCTCGGTATTTCAGTTTCTCCGTTTCTCCGTTTCACCGTCTTTTGTTCGTTTCTCCATTTATTTCTCCGATTCTCCGTTTCTTTCTTCGTCTCTCCGTTACTTTCTTCGTTTCTTCGTTACTTTCTTTGTTTCTCCATTTCTTTCATCGTTTCTACGTTTCTTTCTTCGTTTCTCCGTTTCTTTCTTCGTTTCTCCGTTTCTTTCTTCGTTTGTCCGTTTCCTTCTTCGTTTCCCGCTTCATTCTTCGTTTCTCCGTTTCATTGTCCGCTTCTCCGTTTCTTTCTCCGTTTCTCAGTTTATTTCTTCGTTTCTCCATTCATTTCTCCTATTCTCCTTTTCTTTCTTCGTTTCTCCGTTTCTTTCTTCGTTTCTCCGTTCCTTTCTTCGTTTCTCCGTTTATTTGTTCGTTTCTCCATTTATTTGTTCGTTTCTCCATTTATTTTTCCGTTTCTCCGCTTCTTTGTTTGTTTCTACGTTTCTTTGTTCGTTTCTCCGTTCCTTTCTTCGTTTCTCCGTTTATTTCTTCGTTTCTCCATTTATTCCTCCGATTCTCCATTTCTTTCTTCGTTTCCCCGTTTCTTTCTTCGTTTCTCCGTTCCTTTCATCGTTTCTCCGTTTCTTTGTTCGTTTCTCCGTTCCTTTCTTCGTTTCTCCGTTTATTTCTTCGTTTCACCATTTATTTCCCCGTTTCTCCGTTTCTTTCGTCGTTTCTCCGTTTCTTTCTCCGTTTCTTCGTTTCTTTTTTCGTTTCTCCGTTTCTTTGTTCCTTTCTCCGTTCCTTTCTTCGTTTCTCCGTTTATTTGTTCGTTTCTCCATTTATTTCTCCGTTTCTCCGTTTCTTTGTTCGTTTCTTCGTTTCTTTGTTCGTCTCTCCGTTTCTTTGTTCGTTTCTCCGTTTCTATGTTCGTTTCTCCGTTTCTTTGTTCGTTTCTCCGTTTCTTTCTCCGTTTCTCGGTTTATTTCTTCGTTTCTCCATTTATTTCTCCGATTCTCCTTTTCTTTCTTCGTTTCTCCGTTTCTTTCTACGTTTCTCCGTTCCTTTCTTCGTTTCTCCGTTTATTTCTTCGTTTCTCCATTTATTCCTCCGATTCTCCTTTTCTTTCTTCGTTTCTCCGTTTCTTTCTTCGTTTCTCCGTTTCTTTCATCGTTTCTCCGTTTCTTTGTTCGTTTCTCCGATCCTTTCTTCGTTTCTCCGTTTATTTCTTCGTTTCTCCATTTATTTCTCCGTTTCTCCGTTTCTTTCGTCGTTTCTCCGGTTCTTTGTTCGTTTCTCGATTTCTTTGTCGGTTTCTCCGTTTTTTTGTTCGTTTCTCCGTTCCTTTCTTCGTTTCTCCGTTTATTTGTTCGTTTCTCCATTTATTTGTTCGTTTCTGCATTTATTTTTCCGTTTCTCCGCTTCTTTGTTTGTTTCTACGTTTCTTTGTTCGTTTCTCCGTTTCTTTCTTCGTTTCTCCGTTTATTTGTTCGTTTCTCCATTTATTTGTTCGTTTCTCCATTTATTTTTCCGTTTCTCCGCTTCTTTGTTTGTTTCTACGATTCTTTGTTCGTTTCTCCGTTCCTTTCTTCGTTTCTCCGTTTATTTCTTCGTTTCTCCATTTATTCCTCCGATTCTCCTTTTCTTTCTTCGTTTCTCCGTTTCTTTCTACGTTTCTCCATTTCTTTCATCGTTTCTCCGTTTCTTTGTTCGTTTCTCCGTTCCTTTCTTCGTTTCTCCGTTTATTTCTTCGTTTCACCATTTATTTCCCCGTTTCTCCGTTTCTTTCGTCGTTTCTCCGTTTCTTTCTTCGTTTCTCCGTTTCTTTTTTCGTGTCTCCGTTTCTTTGTTCCTTTCTCCGTTCCTTTCTTCGTTTCTCCGTTTATTTGTTCGTTTCTCCATTTATTTCTCCGTTTCTCCGTTTCTTTGTTCGTTTCTTCGTTTCTTTGTTCGTCTCTCCGTTTCTTTGTTCGTTTCTCCGTTTCTATGTTCGTTTCTCCGTTTCTTTGTTCGTTTCTCCGTTTCTTTCTCCGTTTCTCGGTTTATTTCTTCGTTTCTCCATTTATTTCTCCGATTCTCCTTTCTTTCTTCGTTTCTCCGTTTCTTTCTTCGTTTCTCCGTTCCTTTCTTCGTTTCTCCGTTTATTTGTTCGTTTCTCCATTTATTTGTTCGTTTCTCCATTTATTTTTCCGTGTCTCCGCTTCTTTGTTTGTTTCTACGTTTCTTTGTTCGTTTCTCCGTTCCTTTCTTCGTTTCTCCGTTTATTTCTTCGTTTCTCCATTTATTCCTCCGATTCTCCTTTTCTTTCTTCGTTTCTCCGTTTCTTTCTTCGTTTCTCCGTTTCTTTCATCGTTTCTCCGTTTCTTTGTTCGTTTCTCCGTTCCTTTCTTCGTTTCTCCGTTTATTTCTTCGTTTCTCCGTTTATTTGTGCGTTTCACCATTTATTTCCCCGTTTCTCCGTTTCTTTCGTCGTTTCTCCGTTTCTTTCTTCGTTTCTCCGTTTCTTTTTTCGTTTCTCCGTTTCTTTGTTCCTTTCTCCGTTCCTTTCTTCGTTTCTCCGTTTATTTGTTCGTTTCTCCATTTATTTCTCCGTTTCTCCGTTTCTTTGTTCGTTTCTTCGTTTCTTTGTTCGTCTCTCCGTTTCTTTGTTCGTTTCTCCGTTTCTATGTTCGTTTCTCCGTTTCTTTGTTCGTTTCTCCGTTTCTTTCTCCGTTTCTCGGTTTATTTCTTCGTTTCTCCATTTATTTCTCCGATTCTCCTTTCTTTCTTCGTTTCTCCGTTTCTTTCTTCGTTTCTGCGTTCCTTTCTTCGTTTCTCCGTTTATTTGTTCGTTTCTCCATTTATTTGTTCGTTTCTCCATTTATTTTTCCGTGTCTCCGCTTCTTTGTTTGTTTCTACGTTTCTTTGTTCGTTTCTCCGTTCCTTTCTTCGTTTCTCCGTTTATTTCTTCGTTTCTCCATTTATTCCTCCGATTCTCCTTTTCTTTCTTCGTTTCTCCGTTTCTTTCTTCGTTTCTCCGTTTCTTTCATCGTTTCTCCGTTTCTTTCTTCTTTTCTCCATTTATTTGTTCGTTTCTCCATTTATTTTTCCGTTTCTCCGCTTCTTTGTTTGTTTCTACGTTTCTTTGTTCGTTTCTCCGTTCCTTTCTTCGTTTCTCCGTTTATTTCTTCGTTTCTCCATTTATTCCTCCGATTCTCCTTTTCTTTCTTCGTTTCCCCGTTTCTTTCTTCGTTTCTCCGTTCCTTTCATCGTTTCTCCGTTTCTTTGTTCGTTTCTCCGTTCCTTTCTTCGTTTCTCCGTTTATTTCTTCGTTTCACCATTTATTTCCCCGTTTCTCCGTTTCTTTCGTCGTTTCTCCGTTTCTTTCTCCGTTTCTCCGTTTCTTTTTTCGTTTCTCCGTTTCTTTGTTCCTTTCTCCGTTCCTTTCTTCGTTTCTCCGTTTATTTGTTCGTTTCTCCATTTATTTCTCCGTTTCTCCGTTTCTTTGTTCGTTTCTTCGTTTCTTTGTTCGTCTCTCCGTTTCTTTGTTCGTTTCTCCGTTTCTATGTTCGTTTCTCCGTTTCTTTGTTCGTTTCTCCGTTTCTTTCTCCGTTTCTCGGTTTATTTCTTCGTTTCTCCATTTATTTCTCCGATTCTCCTTTTCTTTCTTCGTTTCTCCGTTTCTTTCTACGTTTCTCCGTTCCTTTCTTCGTTTCTCCGTTTATTTCTTCGTTTCTCCATTTATTCCTCCGATTCTCCTTTTCTTTCTTCGTTTCTCCGTTTCTTTCTTCGTTTCTCCGTTTCTTTCATCGTTTCTCCGTTTCTTTGTTCGTTTCTCCGATCCTTTCTTCGTTTCTCCGTTTATTTCTTCGTTTCTCCATTTATTTCTCCGTTTCTCCGTTTCTTTCGTCGTTTCTCCGGTTCTTTGTTCGTTTCTCGGTTTCTTTGTCGGTTTCTCCGTTTTTTTGTTCGTTTCTCCGTTCCTTTCTTCGTTTCTCCGTTTATTTGTTCGTTTCTCCATTTATTTGTTCGTTTCTGCATTTATTTTTCCGTTTCTCCGCTTCTTTGTTTGTTTCTACGTTTCTTTGTTCGTTTCTCCGTTTCTTTCTTCGTTTCTCCGTTTATTTGTTCGTTTCTCCATTTATTTGTTCGTTTCTCCATTTATTTTTCCGTTTCTCCGCTTCTTTGTTTGTTTCTACGATTCTTTGTTCGTTTCTCCGTTCCTTTCTTCGTTTCTCCGTTTATTTCTTCGTTTCTCCATTTATTCCTCCGATTCTCCTTTTCTTTCTTCGTTTCTCCGTTTCTTTCTACGTTTCTCCATTTCTTTCATCGTTTCTCCGTTTCTTTGTTCGTTTCTCCGTTCCTTTCTTCGTTTCTCCGTTTATTTCTTCGTTTCACCATTTATTTCCCCGTTTCTCCGTTTCTTTCGTCGTTTCTCCGTTTCTTTCTTCGTTTCTCCGTTTCTTTTTTCGTTTCTCCGTTTCTTTGTTCCTTTCTCCGTTCCTTTCTTCGTTTCTCCGTTTATTTGTTCGTTTCTCCATTTATTTCTCCGTTTCTCCGTTTCTTTGTTCGTTTCTTCGTTTCTTTGTTCGTCTCTCCGTTTCTTTGTTCGTTTCTCCGTTTCTATGTTCGTTTCTCCGTTTCTTTGTTCGTTTCTCCGTTTCTTTCTCCGTTTCTCGGTTTGTTTCTTCGTTTCTCCATTTATTTCTCCGATTCTCCTTTCTTTCTTCGTTTCTCCGTTTCTTTCTTCGTTTCTCCGTTCCTTTCTTCGTTTCTCCGTTTATTTGTTCGTTTCTCCATTTATTTGTTCGTTTCTCCATTTATTTTTCCGTGTCTCCGCTTCTTTGTTTGTTTCTACGTTTCTTTGTTCGTTTCTCCGTTCCTTTCTTCGTTTCTCCGTTTATTTCTTCGTTTCTCCATTTATTCCTCCGATTCTCCTTTTCTTTCTTCGTTTCTCCGTTTCTTTCTTCGTTTCTCCGTTTCTTTCATCGTTTCTCCGTTTCTTTGTTCGTTTCTCCGTTCCTTTCTTCGTTTCTCCGTTTATTTCTTCGTTTCTCCGTTTATTTGTGCGTTTCTCCATTTATTTCTCCGTTTCTCCGTTTCTTTGTTCGTTTCCTCGTTTCTTTGTTCGTCTCTCCGTTTCTTTGTTCGTTTCTCCGTTTCTATGTTCGTTTCTCCGTTTCATTGTTCGTTTCTGCGTTTCTTTCTTCGTTTCTCCGTTTATTTGTTCGTTTCTCCATTTATTTCTCCGTTTCTCCGTTTCTTTGTTCGTTTCTTCGTTTCCTTGTTCGTCTCTCCGTTTCTATGTTCGTTTCTCCATTTCTATGTTCGTTTCTCCGTTTCTTTCTTCGTTTCTCCGTTTCTTTCTCCGTTTCTTCGTTTCTTTCTTCGTTTCTCCGTTTCTTTCATCGTTTCTCCGTTCCTTTCTTCGTTTCTCCGTTTATTTCTTCGTTTCTCCGTTTATTTGTGCGTTTCTCCATTTATTTCTCCGTTTCTCCGTTTCTTTGTTCGTTTCCTCGTTTCTTTGTTCGTCTCTCCGTTTCTTTGTTCGTTTCTCCGTTTCTATGTTCGTTTCTCCGTTTCTTTGTTCGTTTATGCGTTTCTTCCTTCGTTTCTCCGTTTATTTGTTCGTTTCTCCGTTTCTTTGTTCGTGTCTTCGTTTCTTTGTTCGTTTCTTCGTTTCTTTGTTCGTCTCTCCGTTTCTATGTTCGTTTCTCCATTTATTTGTTCGTTTCTCCATTTATTTTTCCGTGTCTCCGCTTCTTTGTTTGTTTCTACGTTTCTTTGTTCGTTTCTCCGTTCCTTTCTTCGTTTCTCCGTTTATTTCTTCGTTTCTCCGTTTATTTGTGCGTTTCTCCATTTATTTCTCCGTTTCTCCGTTTCTTTGTTCGTTTCCTCGTTTCTTTGTTCGTCTCTCCGTTTCTTTGATCGTTTCTCCGTTTCTATGTTCGTTTCTCCGTTTCTTTGTTCGTTTCTCCGTTTCTTTCTCCGTTTCTCGGTTTATTTCTTCGTTTCTCCATTTATTTCTCCGATTCTCCTTTCTTTCTTCGTTTCTCCGTTTCTTTCTTCGTTTCTCCGTTCCTTTCTTCGTTTCTCCGTTTATTTGTTCGTTTCTCCATTTATTTGTTCGTTTTTCCATTTATTTTTCCGTGTCTCCGCTTCTTTGTTTGTTTCTACGTTTCTTTGTTCGTTTCTCCGTTCCTTTCTTCGTTTCTCCGTTTATTTCTTCGTTTCTCCATTTATTCCTCCGATTCTCCTTTTCTTTCTTCGTTTCTCCGTTTCTTTCTTCGTTTCTCCGTTTCTTTCATCGTTTCTCCGTTTCTTTCTTCTTTTCTCCATTTATTTGTTCGTTTCTCCATTTATTTTTCCGTTTCTCCGCTTCTTTGTTTGTTTCTACGTTTCTTTGTTCGTTTCTCCGTTCCTTTCTTCGTTTCTCCGTTTATTTCTTCGTTTCTCCATTTATTCCTCCGATTCTCCTTTTCTTTCTTCGTTTCCCCGTTTCTTTCTTCGTTTCTCCGTTCCTTTCATCGTTTCTCCGTTTCTTTGTTCGATTCTCCGTTCCTTTCTTCGTTTCTCCGTTTATTTCTTCGTTTCACCATTTATTTCCCCGTTTCTCCGTTTCTTTCGTCGTTTCTCCGTTTCTTTCTCCGTTTCTCCGTTTCTTTTTTCGTTTCTCCGTTTCTTTGTTCCTTTCTCCGTTCCTTTCTTCGTTTCTCCGTTTATTTGTTCGTTTCTCCATTTATTTCTCCGTTTCTCCGTTTCTTTGTTCGTTTCTTCGTTTCTTTGTTCGTCTCTCCGTTTCTTTGTTCGTTTCTCCGTTTCTATGTTCGTTTCTCCGTTTCTTTGTTCGTTTCTCCGTTTCTTTCTCCGTTTCTCGGTTTATTTCTTCGTTTCTCCATTTATTTCTCCGATTCTCCTTTTCTTTCTTCGTTTCTCCGTTTCTTTCTACGTTTCTCCGTTCCTTTCTTCGTTTCTCCGTTTATTTCTTCGTTTCTCCATTTATTCCTCCGATTCTCCTTTTCTTTCTTCGTTTCTCCGTTTCTTTCTTCGTTTCTCCGTTTCTTTCATCGTTTCTCCGTTTCTTTGTTCGTTTCTCCGATCCTTTCTTCGTTTCTCCGTTTATTTCTTCGTTTCTCCATTTATTTCTCTGTTTCTCCGTTTCTTTCGTCGTTTCTCCGGTTCTTTGTTCGTTTCTCGGTTTCTTTGTCGGTTTCTCCGTTTTTTTGTTCGTTTCTCCGTTCCTTTCTTCGTTTCTCCGTTTATTTGTTCGTTTCTCCATTTATTTGTTCGTTTCTGCATTTATTTTTCCGTTTCTCCGCTTCTTTGTTTGTTTCTACGTTTCTTTGTTCGTTTCTCCGTTTCTTTCTTCGTTTCTCCGTTTATTTGTTCGTTTCTCCATTTATTTGTTCGTTTCTCCATTTATTTTTCCGTTTCTCCGCTTCTTTGTTTGTTCTACGATTCTTTGTTCGTTTCTCCGTTCCTTCTTCGTTTCTCCGTTTATTTCTTCGTTTCTCCATTTATTCCTCCGATTCTCCTTTTCTTTCTTCGTTTCTCCGTTTCTTTCTACGTTTCTCCATTTCTTTCATCGTTTCTTCCGTTTCTTTGTTCGTTTCTCCGTTCCTTTCTTCGTTTCTCCGTTTATTTCTTCGTTTCACCATTTATTTCCCCGTTTCTCCGTTTCTTTCGTCGTTTCTCCGTTCCTTTCTTCGTTTCTCCGTTTCTTTTTTCGTTTCTCCGTTTCTT